>NW_009951820.1:337072-340404 GCF_000747805.2 Chaetura pelagica | reverse complement strand
ATTCCTGCTTCCTCGGCTGACATATCGAGGTAGGGAAACGACATCCTAAATGAGCAGAGCTGATTACCTGGGAAAGCAATTCTTCAAGATAGCACAGCTAACTAATAGCTCCATCTGCCACAAAACCACTTTCCTGAGCCCCAGAAGTAGTGTCGGGATACAGCTAACAATTCTGTTGCACCTGCCAAATTTGAAATTGTTTGTCACAAGCTGCCACAGATGTGGGGAGCACTTGAGCATTCCTCCCATATCATCTTGGGAAGCAGAGCATCTCAATCAGAGGGTCTACAGCGACCGCTGACAGGGAGCTGAAGGGTAGAGCTGGACTGGAAAAACAACCCCGTACTATACAGTAAGGGCTTTGCCAGAGCAATCTTTTATCTCACCCGTCCCTGTTTGCAAGCAGGTTTAGCAAAGGGCTGTCTGCACCCAAGGATGCACAGAGGGCTTCAGTGAGGGCACAAAGGACAGCAAGTTTCCAAGGGGCTGGTACAACCCACTGAAAGGTCAACATGGCAAACAGGGTACAAGACACATTACACAGATGAAGCCTTTGCTGCCAACAGTGCTGCCCCATCACTGTGGGATGGTCCAGGAGCAGCCGTGCTGGTAACTACCACATGGCAATGGAAACAGCCACCCTGTCCCAATGAACACAGAGCCACAGGTGAAGAATTTCAGCCCCAGCTCCAAAACCTCAAGCCATGGGTCACAATTGTGGTCCCAAGCTGCCCAGAGCCCTTTCTCACTGCAATCCTGTTCCAATCCCAACTGTTAGCACTGCTACTGCAGCAGCAAGAGGCTTGCTCTTTCCCAAGTCAAACTGAATTTTAATAGGAAAAGCCCCAGAAGAGCCCAGTGACCCACATGTCAGCATAGACAGGACCCTCTGCCAGCAAAGCACAGCAAGCCAGGGGCTGCTTGGGCTGGGAAACAAAGGCCTTAAGGTAGAGCTTCACTGGATACCAAATACCTGCTCTTTACAATGTTCGTAAGTTCCTAATTAAAGTGCTTGCTTCTTGTTTTGTAAAAAATAAAATAAGAAAAAATACATCTCAGATGCAGGAACTGCAGATCCATGTACTCACACCCAGACCAACAGCCTCTGAAACAAATGCCAGGGAGGATCAAAATAGACCTTTAAGACTGCTCTGGTCATTGAAAAACACATTTCTACAAATCTTATCCAAGATGCAAACACTTACTTACAGACAGAAAAAAAAGTGCACAGATAATAAAGCAGCAAATGAGCAAATACACATTTTAGCAGCTCCTTGTCCCCCAAAGCCAGGAGAGCTGCAGCCGGCCTTGTGGCCCAAGGACACACTCCTTGTCAATTTAGTTTATTTTCTTTTTACATTATGTTTATAATTTATCTTGCAAGTCTGTTGCAAGTGCAGCAATTTCCCACACATCACTTTTGCTGTGGCTCTGGTGTGAACAACATTGTTCAACAGTTGGTCAAATATTTCTGAAGATTTTCCCTAGGATCCCAATGCTAGGGTTCCTCTTCCTGCTGCCCTCAGCTCCTTCAGAAATTGTAGGCTTAGGCTGTATTCTGATCATTGAAAAGATGCTGAAGCTTTAGGAGTCAGAGTAATTGGGAAACTCCAGCTCCCTACTCCAAGCCTAACAGAAAGAATCCTCCATGGAAGGGCTGGCAGCCAGCTCAGGAAGTGTCTTCTCTGTCTGCTTTCACCTCTCCTCTTTATTCACGGCTCTTGGGAAAAGGCTCTTGCCACAAAGGAGCCATGATGGGAGGTTTGATTATCCAGATTGGCATTCACCAAATTTCCCAAGGAGATGCAGCTATTCCTGTGTTAACAGTGGGGTTTTATGTTTGGTTTTTGTGTTTTGTTTTGTTTTTTAAGATTACCAAGAGAAGGCTTCTGGAGGAAAGAAACCAAAACCAACCATTAAAGAATGGCATCAGCTCTAAAGACTACTCTTGGAAACCCAGATTTGGGGCTTCCTTTGGATAAAACACTATCATGAGACAACCTTGGGTAAACCAGGCAAGTTATATTTAACATTAATGCTCCAGCAAAGCTGTTTGTACTCGCACACTGTCTCACCAACTCACATCACTGCAAACCCATCAAAGCATTAAGATATTTTAATCCTTCCAACCGCCTTGCTCTCCTTCACTTCACTGCCATGTCCTCAGCTCTCTACCAAGGCATCAGTTTTCCTGATGGCCAGACCACGCTTCCATCATGTGCCAGCCAAAGCAAGGAGCTCTAAATTAGGGCTGCTCAAGTGATTTGCTGGCTGTGCTTTATTTATTGCCTTTGTAAAATCAGTACATTACCATGGTAGCCAGCTGAATGATAGAAGTAGAATCACTTAAGAAATCAGCCCATTAAATGGAGAACCACAAGACCACAACCTCAGATGTGCTTGAAACTGCACTCCCAACCTGATTTAATCACCTCTGTGAGCTAGTTGCTGACTTTCAAACACAAACCAAAGGGTTATATGCTCTGGTAATTAATACAAGAAAACTGTGCAGGCAACAAAAATTACTTTGCTTCTATCTAAACAAATCTGTCGTGTTTCCTTCTGCCTTGGAAGGAGGGAGAAAAATGCCTCAGGAGTCAAGATTTCATAATTTCATTCAAAAGTCACCATTCATGTGTTATGCTGTTGACAGCTAATTAAGTTTTCCCAAGGTAAAATAAATGTAACATTTGAAAGTTGCTTCATTGTTATAGAAGTCTTGACTGGTATTTCACTTACGCATTATTAATCAAGGAAAAACAATTAAATAGGTTATTTGAGTCTGCTTAAGCTACAATCCCAGCACCTTCTGCATCCTGAAAGTAGGTCACTAATCAGGTTTGGGTGTATTTTTGCTCAATTCTATTTCTTGGCACAGAGCGCTATCACCCTGGACACAAGTACTTACTCTGCAACTTCAGTGATTAGACAATGCACCCAGTTTTGCTTTGTAAGGACAAAACATGGGGAAAGCTGAGCAAACAAGGCAGAAAAATTGAGATGCAGCCCCCACTCCTGATTTTTACCTTTGGATTTTTCCATGCTATAGGCCCTGCCTGGAGGCCAGCAGTACCCCACTGCCTGTCACATAAAGCCCTCCCACATCTGCAAGGATTTCTTGAGCCGTATTTTAAATGACTTTGAGAAAAAGCCATGGGATTTGTGCTCTTATGAAGGATAATTACGAAACCTTCCTGTAAAGGAAGGCACAGAAAAGGGTATTTCCTAACATGAATAGGGTGGCTGCGACAAGACAGTCATTTGGAGCTATTTCCAGCAGGCTGTGACATACATTGCACAGCCATGACAACAGAAAATCTGTTCCTACAAGT
>NW_009951820.1:332654-337035 GCF_000747805.2 Chaetura pelagica | reverse complement strand
ACTCCTATGACCATCACCATTTCATGCTTAATACATGGCGCAGCTACTGGAACAGCTGATCTGCATCCCCAGCTAGATCCAAGTAGATTAAACTAAAATAATGATTCAAGCAAATAAACACTTCAAGCCAAAATTACTGAACACCTGAAAGCTGCCTGTGAAGCCCCATTTATCAGCTATATCTGCTTGGCTGTTTTTAAAACCATACACAGTGAGGAGAAAATATATTGAGCCACATCTCAATTTAAGAATGCTGAGGCATTATCACAATGGCATGTCCACAACAGTTATTGCAGCAAAGTGTCTTTTCTTCATCTTCTGAGAACCCATGTAGATAATATTTCAACAATAACCACACACTTCTCCCCATGGTACAGACACATACAAAGCGCATTAGGAGCGATGCCAGGGACTGAAAGGCTTTTCTCACTGGCTCTATTCAGTGAGCGCCTTGCAGGTGCTGCAGCTCTTTCCCAATCCAGCTCCAACGGGAGCTCCAAATCAATACAGCTCCTCGGCCATCATCCAGCCCAAGTAAATCATTCCAAGGGCAAGCCCTGTTGAGTTATGGGATCGTTCCTTCTCACACTTCACCGAGACCAGCAAGCCATAAACCAACACAGCTCAAGGTAGCCCAAGTTCACGGGTGAAACGGAGCACGCGAGAGCTACCACGTGAGATGGAGGCAACTCCACAGAAAAGCCTGGGGCAAACAACCTCACAGGCATGAGGGACCAGGCAGCAGAAGCAGCCCACCCTTCCCTCTCCTGCCAAACGACACTTGCTCCCAGGCTTGCTGAGTCCAAAGGTGAGGAAAAGATACAAGAAAGCTGTCCTTGCCAGAGCACTGCACCACGTAAAACCTTCTGCAAACTGAAATAGATCTGTTTACTTTCCCAAGCCAAGGGAACTTCATGTCCTCTTTGTGGCAAGTTATTCAAAGCTGGCTTTCACACGAGCCTGCCAAAGAGAATTTGAGGTTTGTGGGTTGCATGGCAGGAGATTTTTTTTGGTTGGCTGGTGAAGCAATTGGGCTGGAGGCTGGTTCTGAAGTTCTCTGATTTGCTGAGATTTCCCTTGAAGTGACCTACAAAAGCAAAGGTGGGGGGAAGAGAAGGAACTTGCACTTATTTCTTCTAGTTTACTGCTGTCAAAGACACCTTCAGAGATATTTTTCCTCTCATCTTCTTTCTCCATTTTGTAAATTCAGGTCATGCCTGCATTTGAAGATTAACAAAAGGCAAAATGGAGAAACTGTCTCCTCTCAAAAGCAACAGAGGCTGTTGTGGTGTCCTGAGGGCTTCACCAGCAGCATCCCCACCAGGAGAGCCCATTGTCCCAGCTCTGCTGAAACAACACCACTTGAGGACCTGATCTCTGCCTCACAGGGAAAACCCGCAGACAGCAGATCGCTAGTGCCTGCTCCAAAACCCCACTGCCTGTGAGGATCAGAAGAAAAAAACAATAAAAACACCTTTTCGAGGGGCTCAGCAGCCTCTTTTTTGCTTTAAGTGCACAAACTGCATCCAGGAGCCTCCCTGGACAGAGCAGATCTGGTTAGGTCTGACATTCCTTGCATTCCAGGTACAAATCCGGGAGGATAACAGCAGTCTCCCATCCTAATCAAGGTGCACTAGCCCAATTCAAACACGGAGCAAGGAGACAAACCACTCACAAAACCAGTGCACAAACCACTCTGTGATAAACCAGCCCTCCATGACAAACTTTCTGCTTCTCCACGGTACCGCGGCCAGCTAAGTCCTGGCTGCTGGGAATTCCACAACCAGGCTGGCTCAATGATGTGCAGAAGACACTCCAGCCTGCCTTTCATGTTTCCCTCTGTGCCGGGGACAGAGGATGAGGGAATTCTTCGCCCTGAAAACACTAAATTATTTTAATAGGATTACAATTGAGATAGACAATGTTTAGAACAGTCGCTTGAATGTATTACCCTGTCAGTGCTCCAGATAAGTAATGTGAATGCAAAGATCTCTTTAAGTAAGTAACTGGCAGAGTCAATCCCCACCATCCCTAGTTTTAGGTACAACACTAAGTTTTGGAAACAAGTCCCTGAACTCAGCAGCAAATTGTCTAGCATAGCCTTGTACATCTAACCTTCCCTATGTATCTTTTAACAACATTTTTGCCTGTTGTTACAGACAAAAACACAGGGCAGAGCAGCTACAAACCACAGATTAATCCTCCCTCTTTAAACATCCCACATTGAGAGTAAACCGAGTCGTAAATTAATGGAACAGGGAGTCCAAAACGACATGGACTAATGCAGCTCCTCTTCTGTACAAGAAATACTGTACAGCACAGAACAGCAGTACATTTAAACCCAGAACTGGCATTTCAGAGGGACACAATAATTTTTACGGAGTGACAAAAGAAGTGGCAGAGCAGCCTGCCCTGAGGGGCTCCAGCCCATTTATCTACAGTCTGGGGTTAAGCGGCTGCATTCCCACCCGATGGCTCAGCCACCATGAATTCGCTCCAGGCTCTCCCTGGGCACCTGCGGAAGCCACTGACCATGGAGGTTATTTACTCCAGGGGGGAGGGAACTGATAAAAAAAGTTGTAACTGATATTTACATAAAGCTGGACAGACTCCAAGCTCTGTGCAAACATTAATCCCTACCAGCACCCAGTGACCCTCTTTCTACCTTTGACAGCAATGGCCCCAGCTCACTGTGTTCCACCCCACAGCCCTACCTGGAGCTCCTGGCCTTCCCATCTACCCCCGACCACCCCCAAGCCACCCCTATAAGTAAGGTCCAGACTGACTAACAGCCACAAGATTGACTGCTGGAAAACGCAGCCCAAACCGCTGCCAAAACCACCGACCGGCTGCAGCTCTCAGAGCTTGGCTGGGCTCTTGTTCCTACAGCAGGAAGGAGTCAGAGGAGGGGAATCCATGCATGTGGAAGAGAAGAGCAAATTGCCAGCCCACTCTTCTGCCTTCCCCCTGGAGCCAGGAGGAGCAGCCGTCACACCCTGGCTGGAGGATTTCTGCCATCAGCTCCAGCCCTTGGCATCTCAAGCAACCATGTTTCATAAAGGAGCTGGGGAGGAAGGAGGGGGTGAAGTGAAGGGTTGGTCACTTTTGTCACAGCCGTTTACTTTCAGTTTTTGAGGGGAGAAACCTTCGGCCAGAGGGACCAGCTCAGGGGAGGAGCAGCAGAAGGGGCAATTAAAGCAGCTAATTACAGCCCAGCCCCTCTCCCTCCCACCCAGCTCCCACACACTTCTCCAGTTCCATCCCACCCTCCCAGACCAGGGGAGAAACACAGAGGGCTGCACAAGCTGGTAAGTACCAAGAAGTCACTTTTGGATAAGAAATTATGGGATGGGGAAGAAAAGGATGGGAAATGAGAGAGTCTGGGGTAAGAGCAGGGAAAAATCTCTAGGCAGAATGCTGCCAGAGCAAGCCAGGAGCTCCACAGTCCTGCACTGCTGCCAACAACCAGCGATAAACCCTGGCACTGAGGCACCTTCCAGCCCTCGGCCACCTCACACTGAGAGCACCAGCTCCAAGACAGCCCTTCCACCCCTCAGGGAGAGGGGCTGCTCCAGGGTCCCCTGAGGGGACAAGCCACACTGGAACATGCTCCCTTTGGGCAGCAATCTCTGTGTTTCCAAACAGAAAATTGTGTACAAAAATTGCAGCCGTGTCTTCTTCCAGGGGTGAGGAAGAGGTTTTCCCGATGCACCCTGGAGCACACACAGTTTCTGAGTGACAGCAGCATCAAGGCTGCCAATTAGCCCTGAAGCCTTTTCTGAGCTTTCTCCCTTGAAATTCCACTTCCTGGCACCCCAGGCTGTGAGATACAAGCAAGATACGGGGAAAAGCATGGCACCCCTTCCAAAGGCTGCAGCACTTCTGAAAAGGCAATTTAATGCTTGCTTTGTGTTCAAGCTGGAGGAACCAAACAGAGGAAAAGAAACATGCACAGGCATTATCACGCTGGCCAGCAACCAAAAAGGTAATTAAAAACCTCCCCCTGAACAGCCGGTCAACAACAAAAAAAAACACTACTAATGCCTTTGATTGCCAAGCAAACGTCTTCTAGCACACTGGCTGTCCCTGCAAGTCCCTGCCATCTGAAAGCATATTTCTGTGCTCCAGCCTATAAGAAAATTCCTATTGATCTACCACAAGCTTCCAGCTCTGCCCAAGACACCAGCCAGGCAAGGCAGGGATGGGGACCACACTGGTCATGGGGCTACTGGTACATCTAAGCAGGGTCCTGGGAGTGAGCACTGCAAACCCAGACCAAGTCCCTCGGGCAGCAGAGGATGGATGGAAGAATGGATAGATCCTCATCAGGTCCTGCAGTGCCAGGACAGAGCCCGAGCACCAGGCGTGGGCACTGCTGAAC
>NW_009951820.1:324820-331974 GCF_000747805.2 Chaetura pelagica | reverse complement strand
ACTGAGGTGGGGAGAGCCAGTTTCAGCAGACAGTGTCTACATTCAGAGCAAATAACAAAAGCAACTGGATGAGCAGTGTCAGAACTGCTCACCAAGATGAAAGAAATGTGGTTACGGAGCAGTAAGGGGTTTGATTTATGGTGAAGCCACTTTCATTACAATACTCGAGCTTTCAAGGAAGACTTCTATTAAAAGATTGCTTTTACTATGAAATTTAACTGAAGAGACATTTTTTCTTGCCGAGGGTGGCAAATTGTCCACATAATTTTAGGCCTCTGTAGTAAACATCCTGAAAATATACAGTTTTTCAGCAAATCCCATTACCTTGAACGATGTTTGCTGAATTCTTTTGCTTCTGTGGCTAAGGTCGATGAAAGGAAAACACCCCGTGTCCAGCACACCTGTGCTCCAGCTGCAGCACTCTGCTGCACATGGGCTGAAATCCCACCAAGCAATTTTACAGCAGACACCTCTGCAGCAGCAGAGATTTAAACCTAGTATCTGGAAAACTTAAGAATACAAAACCAGCAAGGACAGCAAAGCACATGCAAAGGCTTCCAAGGAGCACCTTGGGATCTCTGCAAATGGAGGATTTTCCAAACAGCACGTCCACAGATCATGTGCTTTTATGATCTTATTCAGTTTACTAAGAAAATGGACTGTGGCTGCAGGAGGGCAGATTTCCCAGCAAAGCAAGACCCTTACCAACAGCTTAACCAGGAGCCTGAAGCCAACTCCAAGCCCACCCCAAGGACAGCCTTTGCCAACATCCCCTATGGTATCCCAGCTTCCCTCCAGCCACCTTTACAAACACCAAATCATCTGCGACACTTTTTAGTAGAAATCAAGCTAACAGCTTGGAAATCCTGCATCTCCAGAGGATGCTGTACTTCAGTGCCCCCATCACAGAGGGGGCAAGAACAGTTACAACTGTTGAATAGTTGAATATTATAGCAAGACAAAGTTAGGATCTGTGTTGCTTTCTAAGGAAAACACTAAGAGCAACTGGCAAAGCTTGATGATGTTTAAACCTCTGGACAATGTATTAACATTTCAAATGAAATTAAGGCTCTACCAGCCCTTACATTACAGTCCTGTTGCAGGACCCACTGCACTGCCAAGCAGTGACAAGCACAAACCATTCTGTCCAGCTCTAGGCCCAGCTAAACAAGCAGAGCAATCCAATGTCGCTTCCCTTCAACATTTACAGTTCAGAGAAGAGCTTCACTTGAGGCTCAAGATATTGCAGCTGAAAGTAGGAAACATCTCCCCCACCAACTGACCTACAAAGTCTGGGAACACCAGCACAGCTCCATCACTTGCTCCATGTGCAAGAGCCTGGCTCCAGCTTTGCTCACACCTTCCCTAAGGGGAGCCAACACGCAGGGCATTGAACAGCCGCCTCGCAGAAGCCTTATGAAAAATACCTGTGTAAAAACGCACATATTAAGGCTACAGACCACTGGGTAACTGCCAAAAATGATGGAATACGGTATAGTTTACTTATTTCTTTTTAATGGCTATAGCATTCCAGCTGAAAAATGGGTCCTGGAGCTACATAATTGGGGATAAAAATTAAGCGACAGTTGCCATTTGTCACTAGGGAAGCTGATCACACACATTTCTCATAAAACCACGCAGAGCACAGCTGAGCCTTGAGTTCTTTGTCCTAAAACACAGTGGAGAGGCACTGCCGAGCAAACGTCTTCACTGCAAGTATAATGCAGTATGAAAGCACTTTATTATAGACCAGTACAAATGTATTTATCAAACAATGTAGCTTTGTGTTTTGCTTTCCACTCTTAACATCCCATTAACACATTTCAGTCACAGGCTCTGCCTGACCATCAACCTTTCCAGAAAACACCAGGAGTTTATCAAACTGGATGTCATTTCATGGTCTTACTGTGTCCCTCCTCTCATCCCTCTTCTCTATGGTCAGTGGTGAAAAATTCCATTTTAAAAACAGAAAACATTCTCCAGTCACATTGTTATTACATGTTATCACACTAGGAAGACACATTTTCATTTCATTCCCACACAAATATTCCAGCAACAGCTCTCCACTGGGAGGCTACAGCTTCATCTTTTCATTCACTTCTGTTTGTGCTCTCAAAGTGGACAAGGCAGCATGTTAAAAACTTACTTTTTCTTCCCCCCAGTCACAAAGCATCCCAAAATAAACATAAGAAGGCTCTGAACCACAAAATATTCTTCAGCACTTGACACCAAGTCCCCTCTAAGAACTACACAGATTGCACATCCACCGAATACTGCAATTCTTTGCACATTTTCCAGGCCACACTTCCAAGAGCTTGCACAGTTTATTCCAAAATATTGTACAACATATTATACCACCGGAATAATCAACTGCTTGGCTGGACACACAAGATTTGCTCATTTTCTTTTCAGTTCAACTTTCAAGAGATTTTTCAACATGATGTTTTCAGCCAAACCAACAATAAAACCATTTCATAAATTCCTGTAAGGTTTGAACTATTACCCATTCTGCACTGAGCATCAACTCCAGAAAACAACTTCTAGGAGAGTCTATCAGAAGCAAATCTGTTGGAAGTCAACTTAATTCTTCCAGAATCAACAGTAAGAGATCTTCAGCCTCACAGGAGGGGAGACGGGGAATTAATATATGTAAAATCACAAACACAGCTTCAAGCTTCACTCTGGGGAACCCCCTTGTGAGGCTGAGAGCCAGGAAACCCAGCTTGGTGCAGTTCCAGCCCTTCTTGTCTGGCCCTGCCTAGAGCCCAGCAGCACAAGTCCCTGGCCAGAAGACACTTCTGAGGCAGGATGACCAGCTCTGGTGCCCACAGCAAGAGCATCTCCCTGGCAGCAGAGCCTGGTGAGAGGGCACGGAGCTGCTGACACGGGTGGTACGTGCTGTCAGCTGCTGAGCACCGGCAGCACAGCGCTGCCTGCAGCTGTGACCACGGGGCTACTCGGGGTTTATGTACAGAGGTTTACTACCACCTTATAAAAGAAGGATTTCCAGAAGGCAAATGGACCGATGTCTCAAAATAGAGTGTTTACATTAACGCTTGGCAAGCAAAGCCCTGCAAACATAGATGAATAGAGATAAGCTATAAAAACACCACGGACATTTACTTGCTGGAATAGGAGCTTGTAATCCAATTTCATGTCCTTCTGCCAAGTGTTACACACAGCATCTTTGTGTATGACGCTTCCAGTCCTCATCCCCCACCGCCCCTCGGTGAAGATTAGCCAACAAGAAGAAACAGCAATTCAGAACCAATGCTCCATTTAAAAAGCCATTTAAATGGGAAGTTATGATCTGGGTGTATCAGAACCCACTGGCCTTCCATTTGTGGAAACATTAAAAGATCAGGAAAAGGCAATAAATACTGCCTGAGCAGCGAGCAGGGATGCTAGAATAAGGGCGGAAAAACAAACCTTTCCACACCTTTCTGTTGTTAATGCAGAACAAATAGGCTCTCCCTACTTTTGAAGGGCACACTAGAGCCCTGCTGATGGAATTACTGCTTTGCAATTAAACCCGCCTGCTTGTTTCACACACAATACACGAAGAGTAAAGTTGAATAAAGGGCAATAATTTGAGATAACTCACCCAAAACAAGGAGAAGGCCCCTGGCATGGCAGAGCCAGCAGCCCACAGGGACCCATAGTACCACGGGGACCCAGGGCAACATGTCCCTCAAGGCCAGACAGAGCTGGGTGCTCTGCTGATAACTCATTTTCAGTACCAACACAAGCTGGCCTTCCTCTAGAGCCTTTCACACTTTTGAAAACTCTTTTAATGGCCCAAATTACGCTCTTTCTTGGTGTCTTTAACACCTGCAGCTGTAATTTTAAAGCTTCCATCTAATTTAATCTGATGCATGCAAAGAGTTCTTCTTCCATTTGATTTCACTTTGACACAACATAGGAAAGATCCATAATTCAGTTAATCATTCATCATGTAAACAAAGAAACCTCTTGAGAACCAGAGAGCAACACGTACATGTATTTGCAATGCATAAGAGGATTTTTTTTTTTAAATGGTAACAATGCAATCTATTCAGTGTGAAGAGTCTGAGGCCAATTAAATACTTTGGGTTCCATAATTATAATTGCAGTAATGAATGGAAAGGAGCATTACAGCTTGCACAATGCAGTTCCTATTCAATTCAACGATTCAGTTCTTGTCTGCTTTCAACTAACCTTTTGTGTCTCTTCATATCAGATCTTGCAGATTACTTTCAGAGTACAATAAAAATATCCCCAAATATCCCAGGTAATGTAATACATTAAGTATCCTTTGATTATCCCCAGAAGGGATTAGATGCTAAATGGCTAGCATCAGCCTTTATTAATTTTAGACATTAATGAAAATTCAGAGGGGCTCAGGACACCATCTGAACACCCTGGCAAGCCCAGAACAACTGGCTGTTTGGTTGTTTTGTTTGGCTGGTGGTTTTTGGTTGGTGGGTTTGGGTTTGTCAAATATTTTTAAGGTTCCCCTAATCTTGATGCCTGCCTGTTGCTGCATCCAGCATCTTTTGCAAATTAATCGCTTTCCATGAATCCCTCAACTTTTGAGGATTTCCAAATCCAACACATGCTCAGTAAACATGCAAAAAAAACATTAGAGATGAACCTCAGGCTTTGGCAATATGGTGATGCAGAACGTGCAGGGAGCACGGGAGCTTCTTTCTTCTGCCACAGTGGTTTAAGCTCAGTGTGAAGCCTCGCAGCTTGCACTTCTGAAGGAGCTGCAGCTTCTCCAGTCACCCACAGCAACTGCTGCTCCATCTCCAAGATTTACAGAGCACTGACTGAGGCCACAGACAACCTTTCCTTTACACTCAACCAAGTAGCAAAGTCAAATATCTCACCCATCCGTCTTGTTTCAGGGAGCTGGAAGCTCCCTAAGCAGGGCGGGCGGCTGCAGCGGTTGACACTCAATGGCAGAAAAGCACAATGATGCTGGAAAAGATCTTTAAGTCTCTGTTTTCCTGTAAAATGTATTCATCCAGCCACAATTTACTGAAAAGGACTGCGTCTTCCGGGCACCCCCAACAGCCATGAATCTCTTCAGAGAGAACATTACATTACACCCATAATAGGTTTAAGCAACACAGAGCATATTTGGTATGTTTGTCATGTCTCCAAAGCATTCTTCCCTTCATTTCCTAAGCTTTAGAGCAGCTCATTTTCCCTGAAAGATAAAAGGGTTAATGCTGGGCCAGAGCTGCACACGCACTAATTTCCTCATTTGTCTTGAGGAAATGAACACAAGAGATTGAAGCAAATTCAGTTTTCTGAATTCAAGACTTGCAAGACAGCAAAGCAACATCCTTCAGAGATTTATAGACAGAGGGAAAAGTTAATGTTATTGACATAAGGCCCAAAAAAGGCAGATCTAATCTGGGTGAGTAAAAAAATCTCCTCCCATCTACAACAAATGAGACCTGGAGTACTGCAGCACTACAACAATTTATTGCAAACCTGAGGAGACAACAAAACCCACCTCCTTTCTCAGGATTACAACCAAGATGTTTGTGGACTGTCACTGCTCATCAGTATCTACTCTGAAGACCTGATCACCTTTGCCAAACAAAGCCCTGTGGATCATGGCAAAATAACCATGCTGGCTGGCCCTCTTACAGGACGGCTGCTTCTCTTCCCACCACTACAGATCAATATTCCATGTGCAAAGCAGCTCGCTCAGCTCCAGCTGCAGCTCGGGCTGGCACAAGGAGCTCCACCCTCTGCTCTGGACACCTTGCAGCTCCCAGGATAGTGAAAAAAGAGCTTCTAGAAAACCATCCAAAATCACTGCCTGCCTCCAGAACTTCCAGAACCAAAATAAGGCATCACAGCAACCTGTGCACACCTCCCAGTTACCTGCATTAACACCTGCCTTTATTTGTCTTCTGTATTTTTCATAAAGAGACTGATTAAAAGCAGTCTCCCCACGCTCGCCTGGTGGAGGATGGCTCATCAAAGGCCAGAAGGAGCTCTGTAAGATCACCAATTACTCAGCTTTCACACTTACCGCCTTCTAACAAATGCAACTCACAGGATTTGTCATCCGGAATTTAACAAGACTTCCCAACAGCCACATGCAGTGGCCTATTTGCCTCTAATTAATGGGGACCCATAAAAACTCCAGCCCTGCCACAATCTGGTCTGAGAGCGGGTGCATGGACACATTAGTTGACGTTTCCTGTTGACTGAATTAGAGCATCTTGTAATGAGGCTCACTTCAAAACCATTTTAAATCCATTTGCTCATGTCAACATCAATGTACTCGGCATTATCTACCAATTAGTAAACCAGAAAGTATTCTTTAGATAATCTAAAATCTCAGTAAAATATTCAACGTGTCATTCATTTACACAAACTGCCCTATAAAAACAAATTACTGGAGCCAGCTGTCACGAAGCAACAAGTTTCTAAGGACAGAGGGATTTTCAACCCAGGGATTCCCCCCTGTGCCCGAGGCCTCGGTATCAACACCAATGTCAAGTCTTCATCTCTGGCCAAGCTTGGCCACGTCAAACGCTGCCCATGTCCTGAGGGAGTAGGGGGAGCTGTGCTGGGGGTTTGTACCTTCAGGAGGACGCAGGAAAGCACAGAAGGACACCCCACCCAGAGGGGAGGACTGGGAAGGGATTCACCCTTTGGAAGGATCCAAGCTCTGGGATTTCCCCTGTGGCTCCTCAGCAGCACCCCAGTGCTGATCTGGTGCAGGAGCAGCTCAGCACGTGGGCCAGGCACCTCCCCAGGTGTCCATGGAGGGACGTCTCGCCGGCCTCTCCAGGCTCATCCCAGAGCAGCAGATGAAGCGACGGGAAGGTATTTTCCACTAGATCAGGCTGGCAGGGATCTGGAGCGGCTCTCTGCTTCCCAGCCAAACCCTGGGAAGCGGTGCCAGGGCTGGAGCGCAGGTGGGGCGTGATGCCAGCGCGGCCAAGGACGGCTCCGGCAGCACCTCCAGCCCGCAGCCCAGCCAGGCAGAGCTGCCCCTACACCCGGCCAGCCCGTGGGCTCAGCAGGGACACCAGCACCCCCAGCCACGGCATCAGGCACCAGAAACACCCTGGATACCCTCCCAGGCTGCAGGGGACTCTGCACACCTTGGCAGAGCTGCAGCAAAAACTTTTTTTTTTTTT
>NW_009951820.1:319084-324183 GCF_000747805.2 Chaetura pelagica | reverse complement strand
TTTTGGTCTCAGATTAGACTCCTGAAGCAATGAATCTTCCAGCATGGAGGCCATTACCAGCACAGTTTTCTGTCATTTTGGACTGCTTTATCCCCAGTTATCAAACTTATCTCCAGCCTCCCCTCGGCTGGCAGGGGCTCCACAGACCTGCAGGCTTTTCAAACATTCATCAACCAGAGAAGCTCCCAAACCAGGAGCTGCTCAGGCAGGACACGCTGTCCTCTGCAAACCACCCTTCTGATACAGCACTCTGCTTTTCAGCTCTGTCCCTTCTCAGTACAGTTTGTCCCTCTGCTAATCAATTCCACAAAACTCTCCAATTCAAATCACGCCTTATTTTGATAGTTCTCCCACTGAAGATCCCTGGATCCCTTCTAAATCCTGTCCCTGCATTTGACAGGACAACCTTACAGAGGACATGGCTTGGGCCACGAAGCTGGTGCAACAGCCCAAATCCCCTGCTGGCCAGAGGGATGGGGGTGCAGGAGGACACAGGGTGTTTCACCCACCCAGGAGCCCCTCCTGTCCCAACAGGCCCTTCAGCACCAGCTGTGGATGCAGAAGCCGGCAGGACAGCTGACTGACTTATCAGGAATGAATCCTGCCACAAGGGTCAGGCCTCAGAAGCACCGGAGTATTGGCCTGGGATTCAGGCTGATGAAGGCAGACACCACAACCTGCCCCAGCAGATTAATGCTCCGACAGCCCAAGAATTAGAGAGTCACCCGAGGAGGGACACGGACACTGGCTTGAAATGTGCTGCAGTAGATGGGGAGAAAACAACCCTTTCAGATCTTATTAAAATCCTGTGATCCATTAGGATCTCAAATTACTCTATGCAAATTTTGTTAATTTTAAGGCATTTATAAAATTCAAGTTAAAATAGTCCATGAATGTTGAAAAACGCTTCAGTGCTAAGTTAGATGACAATTTTCAAAACACACTAAGGAAATCTGATCGTAACAAACCAGTCCCCATGAAATACTGTATCTATCATCAACTTTTTAATTACCAATTGATCAACATGTAGACAGTGTAATAGCTTTCAGCTTTTAATTACTGAACTATCAAAATTCCAACCAAAAAAGGAACCTCCAGAGATGAAACTGTAATGCTTGATTATTCATTGCTACATAATGAATGATTTGTTTTTAAACAAGATGTCAAGTTCCTCATGTAATCCATCTGGATGTGTGACTCTTACAAAGCTTACACTGCCCATACTAAGTACTTGGGGTTCCTGTTGTCCCTTCTCTCCTGTTCCCCTAAAGTGATGAGGTTTGTTTTTTGTTTTTCGTTTTTCCCCCCTTAAGGCAAAACAGTCCTGAATCAAGGGGCTGAAAGACAAACCAACTGCCAGACGGTGCTAGGAAACAGGACAAGCCCCTCCATCTTCCACCAAAGGGATAGGATTTGCCTGTGAGGGATCAGATATTCCTTCCAACTTGTCTCTACTCCCAAGGAGTAGAGACCCAAACCCAGAAACACAGCCAGCAAGCAGTGAGTGTGAAGTGCTGCTCCTCACAGCACTGTCAGGAGAAACCCAAGCCACAAGAACTGGGACACAAATCCCAGGTTTCCCTCACGCAGCCTAAGCTGTAGTGAGATATGCAAGATTTAAATGCTAGTATGACACAGAAAAGTACACTGGGGCAGGAAGAGGCTGTTGATCCATGCCCTAAATTCATCATCGAGTGCAGGATAAGCTGGAATCCAGTCCCTGCTTCCAGCTCCATGCAGCTCCGGGGAGTCCCTGTGCAGAACCAGTCACATCCATACTCTCCCTCCACACAAACACAACCCACTTGTCCCTCCCTTTGTGTTTTTTAGCACAATAACCATTACCACCTTCAATTACCTCCAATTACTCCCCCCGAAGTTTAATTTCTTCTGGTCAAACGCACAGAGCCCAGGATTTTTAGCAATGTGAAGTCATGAGAGCCCTCCACAATCCACAGCCCCTGCAGAGCAGTTTCCCAAATCCAGGCTTTTTGCATTTGGAGAGACATTTCCCAGAAATAATTATTTGCAAATGCAAGGGATCTAGGTATGCAATGCAAGGTAGGTATGTAAAGCATTCTGGAAGTAATACTATTAAACAGCAGTGGCTCAAGCACAGTATATTAGTAAATTAAAAAGAGAACTAGAAAATTATGCATTTGTTCCTTCAACCCAGCGGCAATGACTAACATCAGCCATCCTGAGCCCTCAAGTACCACTTTATGGCTGTTTCCTATGTATATCATCCCCAGAGTTATTCCACATCATGGCATCTGTTCCCACCATAAAAAAGAGAACCACAACCTTTTGTTTTTCCCTCTTTGCAGCCTCAGAACCCCAGTTGCTGCCTGACAACAGTTCCCACGAACTGCCGCCACTCCAGCCACACCCAGGGTTTGATTCCTGCAGGGAAAGCAGCAGCTGGTTCCATGCGCTTCCCCGGGAGCCGAGAGCACAGGGAGCTCATGCAGGTTCTCACAGAGGAAATTCAGTTATCAGTCCAGTGGCTGTAAGCACTTATGACAACAATATCTATCAACACTTTCCATATTGACAACTAAATCATGTAAATACGAGTCGGCTCTCCTCTGCATGCTGATAATCCGGCCAAATGAAGGCTGAGAAAAGCCACTCCAAGAGGAGACTAAACACACAATCACATACAGCGAGAAATGGATACCAAGACCACTCCAGAACTGCTGAAGGCAACAGGGAATGGGGCTGCCCGGAGCCCCCCTGTGCCCCCGAGCAGCAACTCACACAAACTGCTCAGCTTCTCCTCCCCACGATCCAGATCTTTTCCAGAAAACAGGGACAAGTTGCTTCAATGCCTGCCTGGAGCTCTTCCCTCTCTATCTGCCTTTGAATTCCTTGTAAAACTGAGGAACCAATTTAAAATTAAAAGGTACCAATTTCTGAGGTGCTTTTCTCTCCCCTAAGATTCACCATTTTATTATACTTATTAAACTGACAGAAATTGCTCTTTAGCTGGTTCGTTCAAATGCAACTTCTACAGAGGTTTAGACAAACAATGTCCTAGATGTTTACAAAACAGCTGAGCAAGGAAAAGTTATTCTGCAAATATTTTCTTTTTGGCACAACAAAATCATCAAGTTATTAAAACTTTCACATTGTTTTGGATTGTACCATTAATGGATGCCAGTTTCACTGTCTGCTACAACAACATTTAATTTACAGCAGAGAGCAGCTGCCTTTCCTGGGGCTTCCCCTGTGGATTCAGCGACAGCCTGCACTGCAAGGTTTGGTCTTTGGGCAGCAGAAGTGAGGAACGATCCATACCATTTTTCACCAACATGCCCCCTTGGCTGTGCACACCCACCAACATCACTGTTAATTCCAGCACAAAATCCTTCCATCCCTGCAAGCAGAGAAACCTGTTTCATCATCCAGTCCATTGGCTCTCCCCAGGAGAAGAGGCAGATGACCAGGCTTAAAACAGTTTACTAATCCTTATTTATTTACCACAGGATAATTGAAGTTACTCCCTATGTTAGGACAGGATTTATACATCACAACAGGGAGAGGACAGATCATTCCATAGGAAACACTGAAACCATTTTAAGGGGAGCCCTCATTAAAGACAACCTCCTCCACCTCAAACAGGACTGAGAGGTACAGACCTACAATATCCAAATGGAAAAAGGACCCCAAAAAAGACAGCTCTGTCCAACATTCCACACACACCTCCCAGAGTTGGTTGCACACGCGTCATGTTGTGTTAACATCCTTGAAAACTTGAGATCCAATTTACAAAAGAGAGCCCAGAGGAGAGAGTCATCATATAATCGTGCATCTGAAATTCTCCCAGAGTGATTTAAAAGCTACATCATTGGTTTTGCTATAAACCCTCTGTTTACGAGGCTCTCTATATTCCAATATAGCAATAAATGATTTGCCTCTAAGTATCATCTTCTTGTCTGCAAGTTTCTCCTTCTTTCCCTGAAGATGTCCAAAGGGAACAGTGTTAATCCCATTTCTATCCCACTTTAATCTTTGCTCTTACTGAGAAAAGAGACGACTGCGCCTCACGTGCTGGAGAAGCAATACCTGGCAGTTATAGATTCAGGGAGAGTCGATTAAATGTGTACATCCTCCTAAAGATTATACGAATTATTAAGACCTTTAAATCAAACAAGAAGCTGTTCATGTGGACAGAGCTCAAACACCCCGGTGTGGGAGTCACTTTTAGTAGTTTAGCTGACAAGGTTAAGGAGTAATGTCTCTTCTGAGCCCACTTTGAGACCACAAGCTGCGCAAGAAAGAGGAAAAATGGTCCTTAATTGCAATCCAGAAGAAAACAGCAGTCGTGTACCATGATCCTGCAGGTAAGGTCTCATAATGACACAGCACCAGTCTTCATTTAGAGCAGTCAGTAAACTGCTAGAAAGTGAAGGTCAGAAGTGAACGGTTACCACCTTGTTAGGACCAAACCAGCCCCTCTGCTCAGCTGCAAACCAAAATGCTCCCATGTGGCGATTTGATTTGAGCCCCCATCACCTGCTGGGTGCTGGGAACTGCACAGAGTTTCTCAGGACCCTGCACAGTACGGTAAAAAAGAAAGGTGGCTAACATTTCATCAGCCTGGAGAAGTGGAGCTGCTGTCAAGCCAGCCTAGATTCTCTTCAACACCATAAAAGTGCTTCCCAAGGCAAGCAGGGGCTTCCCTGTGCTTTGTTCCTGCTGCATCCATACAGGAAAAAGCAGGCATGTTCCCAACACTCCCAACAAAGCCAAGCCCCCTCCACAGCCTCTGTTTGACAAGGCTGACGCTCACTTGATGACAAGCATTCAGGGCTTTGATGTTTGTCAACCAGCTTTCGACCCAACACCATGAAGGCCAGTCAGGCTGTCATCAGGAAATGATAAGGGAAACAGCATCACTTGGGATCTCTGCACCGAGATGCACCACCAGTTATCCAGAAGCCTTTCCCTGAGCAAGGCAGAAGTGATCCAAGCATGAATGCTTTTAAAGAGCTGCTGACACCTAAACACCATGGCATCCTTTCTGCTAAAAAGTGCAGTGCCTATCCTCACATCAGCGAAAAAACAGCATCTAATTTTATACAGACTGGAGAAAG
>NW_009951820.1:317607-319052 GCF_000747805.2 Chaetura pelagica | reverse complement strand
TGTCCACATCAGCTAATGTGGATGAAAATAACAGGGAGGCAAATAACAGAGCACAAACAGCCCAAACCATGAGGCTTTGAGCAACCTGTTCTAGTGAGAGGTGTTCTGCCCATGGCAGGGCTGTGGAACTAAGGTAACTAAGGTCTTTAAGTTAAGTTCCAACCAAAACTATTCTGTGTATCTTTGTTCGGAAGTAAAAGAGCTCAGAATAGAAATCCAAAACAAACCAAGCTACAGCAACCATTCTCTAAATGTGACTATTTTAGTTCTTCATACAACAAATCCAGTGAAAATCAGCTGACTGACCTCACAACCTCACTCCACAGATGGATACAGGGTTTCTGTGTTGGTCCCACAGCTTAAGCAATTTGGGCCTGTCCAACAACAGCTTCACCACACCAGTGATGATCTGTGGCTGAACAGAACCCCAACCTGGAGCAGTGTTCTACAAGACTCTATTACCACCTACCAGAGCAGCACTCCTGAAAGCAAGCCATCTTATCTGCAGCAGCCAGCAAGATGCTCAGCATTGCCTTCTGCTTTGGGAAAGCCAAGAAAACACTTCCCTTTCTGCTCCAAACCTCAACCAATTGACCTAATCCATGCAAAATGCCTGAGCAAACACAACTGTGTAACCACAGGCGCTGCAGCTGCGGGTCTGATGCCATGGAACCCACAAACATCAAGGACCTGGGGGGACGTACACGTGCCTCCAGCTGGCTCAGACAACCCTGGGTAAAGAGAAGAAGCCTTTGCAGGGGAGCCATAAAGCAGGGCCAGCAGCTTTTCCCCTATGCCTTTTCAAGGTCACAGACATATCAGCATCACAGACTGAATCTCAGTAGTTTTTACTGTGATAAACCTGCAGTTAGAGCTGGGGACAGACCTGCTCCTTCTCGGATACAGAACAAGGGCCGGGAGGGTACAAGATGCCTTTAGTTTTGTGTTACTAGCCCAGAGGCTACACGTAACCCTCAGGCTGTGAAAAGAAAGTTTTCTTTCTAGCCCAATTTTAGCAGAACCCTACTCCACAGTAACCCCAGAGCTTAACATCAGGAATATATAAGTGTTCTGCAAGGGAAGCTGCCAGGCAGCCTCATTTCAAAACAGAAAAGCAGCAACAAGCAGTTCCTCATGCTTGATCCGATTACTCTGATCTCTCTCTTGATGCTGCAGACTCCGACACGTATTTCTATTACTGCACGGGGGGAGCAGGGGAATGTCACTTTGCTGCTTGAGATTTCTTTCTTCCCTGTCACACCTCTAAGAAGGGATATACACTGCAGAGCAATGGAATAAAGTGGATGAGGGATCTGGGCTGCACCCATCCATTTCCAGCACCTCCTAGGCAGGGTCACCAGCACCAAGGGCCCCGTCCAGCCACTGCTCTTCCATCTCTCTCATTGAAGCTTGCAGGGCCCAGTGTGGTCTCATACTGCCCATGA
>NW_009951820.1:312441-317204 GCF_000747805.2 Chaetura pelagica | reverse complement strand
TCCTGCTCTCTTAAAAAGCTGTGTTCCCACATCAAGTGCTGAGCTATCTTAGGTCTGAGCTCACAAGAGCCATCGCGTTCTGGATTAGTTCTCGAGTGCATCTTTGTGATTAAGAGACGACTGCCAGAGTCCACCCCAGAGAAGATCAACTCCTGAGACTTGGCAATGGCTTGGGGAATACAATGACATTTCCATTCTGGAAGCAGACCTTTGAAGAGATTATAAATCAGATTTAAGCTCTTGCTCACACTGCTAAAAAAGGGCACAAGAAGATCAAGGAGATTCATTCGCAGTCGCAACCTGAACCCAGGGCTTTATACACCCAGCACTTGTCACATCCAAGAGTAACTTAGGAGGCAATGCTGGCCCTGTGGGCATCTTTAGCTCCAACAGCTACAATTACATCTCCCCTGCTTTGCAGGTAGAGATCAACATTCCCCCTTGTGTCCCTTGCTCAGCCAAGGACTCCAGAAAGTGTGATGCCAACACCACAGCTTTGCCATCCCACTGAAGAGTCAAGCCAGTAATGTAACTGCTTTGGGCAAACTTCACAGCTGGCCTTGGCAGAGCAAGCAACTGTCTAACACAACTACTTCCTGCTGCCAAACATACACCTAGCTTTTAAAAAGTGCTCACCATCTTGTATTCTATCACTTCGAGCCTTTCTACTGGCATCTTAATAGGGTCTCAAGTCTCACAATAGCTTCACCTTGAGAATTCAGTAAGGACACAATGATTTCAAATACTCAAATTTTTAAACCACAGAAGAACACAGTCAATTAAAACCAAACCATAGGGTAAAAATAGCACACTGACCCAACCCTATGAAGGGACATCATTTAAAATAACTAGGTGTACAGGCCAACAAAAGTTCCTGGCACAGCTACTTGAGTGTTTTAAATATAAGAAAGCCACAGACAGTGGGTGAGCATGTGGGAAGAGTTCAACTCCAATGAGAAGGATCACCACTGCTCCTCCTGTATTTTTATCACTCACTAGAATATATTTGGAACAGGTGAATGGGACTGACCTCAAAGTCAGGTTTCCCACAGTCCCATGCAGCACTGTATAGTGCACTGCAGGGCTCCCCAACATCTACCTCACTGCCATACAACAACTTACAGCAAGAACCTGATATGCAACAAGTTCAACAGGGAATGAGTACATAAGGAAGGGGAAAAACTGCAATTATGGCAAAAAAGGCAGAGAGAAACCAGTCGCGTGCAGGCAAGGGTCCTTAGAGGAGCCAGCCTGCATCCACGGGACTTGCAGCAGAGGTGCTCTCTGCGTTTGCAAATTAAAAACTGGAATATCTAAATTCAGCCCATGGCTCAACCACAAACGCCAGCTCGTCTGGGAGCAACGTGGACCAGTTACCATGCACCGACACATGCCCCGGCCGACCAGCTCCCTTGTGTTTCTGTGACTAAAGTTTTGAATGAAGCCTCGTGGTATTTTCCTTCAAAAAACGCCTGCCACACATGCAAAAAATCTCCTTTTTCACCAGCATGCTCCCCTCCAAGCCAAGCACACCAAAGCCTACAAGCCAGTGCTGGACGACCTTCAAAGCGTTCTGTGGTGGAGCTCCCCACTCCCCACAACAGCAGCTGCTAGCTGCAGCATGCAATTAGATCTCCAGGAAAGCAACTGATTTATGAAACTTAAACAAGTACATACCACTCATAATTACAACATTCCACCCGGGGTCTCTCCTTCATTGCAGGCTTCCAAACACAGTCTCTTTATTTAGTTCTGGTGGGTTTGCACCACCAGAGAACAGCACACAATATTCCCCAGGGAAAACGACACCACTTTTTTTTTTTTTTTTTTTTTTAAACTTTTTTTCCACGTAGCATCCAATTCCTCAGAAGAGATACAGATTATACATCCAGCTTTGCCGGTGCTCTTAAACCTCTGCCTGAGTGTTCACTTCCTGGCTACATTCCAGCTGCGGGGAGCGCTGCAGCCTGCGCTGCACTCTCAGCCTCCGGGGTCTGCTCAGATCCCGGCTCCCTGCACCGCAGAAGGCAACTTGTTGGATACAGGGAGCCCCTGCATTCCAAACAGAAGCACTGCCAGATGCTAGCAAAAAACAGGAGAGGTACCAGTTGTCAAAACCCCTATCAAAGGTATGGCAATAATAGCTAGAAAAACTGGTGTTTGGCAGAACCATCCAGAAAAATCCGTCTACACGCAGTACCAGGATGGGTTATTTTGAGCAAATACATTCTGAGGAGCATTTAAATTGTCAGAATATCCCGGCTGGAACAAATGTGGTACTCCAGATGGCCTCGGGCAGATGCAGAGTTAAAGATCTGACCCATTTTTAGTCCAGCAATAGGGCAGAGACCACATCTGCATGCCATGGCCCCACCAACTATCTTCAGTCCTGGCAGGGCCAGAAGGCACGCCAAAGCCACCCGGGGTGACTGACTCAGAGCTTGTGGTTGCAAAGCCTGCTTTATTTACACACCCAGGAAAGACATCGAAAGACAAACAAAGCAACCAGCAACGCAGCATCAGCAAAGCAGCCACTGATAGGGCCAGGGCTCCTCTCTCCTGCCTCTCCAGCACCCGTGCCAAGGAGCATCCCGACAGCCAGCGTGCATCCCAGTGTCCACGCAGCCGGCAACCACCCCCTCCACCATGCAGATCCTGCGTGGAGCTGAGCCGTCTCCTAGTCTTCCCATCTTTGGGAGCCTCCTTGGCAGTGGTTTCTGAGCCAGATTGTCAACGCTTCTAAACCTGTGCTCAACTGCCTATATGCAAGACAAATGAGCCCAAGCTGCAACCCAGATGGATCGCTGTATCTACCAGCCCCTTCCTCACAACGTTCCTCGGGGTTTGCCCCAAGTGCAGAACACAACCCCGCACGTCCCAGAGCTCAGCCAAGCCCAAGCGAAGCTGCTGCAGATCAGAAGATTCTCTTGCTCACGTACAAAAGCTCCTCAGAAACTCCCTCTGTGTTTCCACAGGAGCCCAGCTTACACAGCCTCCACGGGAGTTCTCCAGGGGTCCTTCTCCAGGCTGCGGACACGGAGAGCGCAGCTGCCACAGCCCCTCGCCCAGCCCACACCTCCGGGTTGCAGCCCGACGCTGACACCGTCTCCAAATGGCTCCCACAGCTTCAGCTGAAAAGTTACTCTCTCTGAACTGCCACACAGTGCTGCTTCATTAACCAGCTGCTGCATCCCACCCTAGTGCTGGCTGCCTCTCAGCATCAGCTGAAATCACTCCTCAACTCTCTCCCGACTTCGCAAGGGTGTTATGAAGTTTAATTAACTGTAAAGCAGCAAGATCAGATAAAAAAGGTGCCGCAGAAACACACAGATTCATCTCTAGTTACAGGCTAAGCTTCACCTGAGAGTCCAAGTGCTGCGTGTCGCTGTTCCCATCGCTCCGACTTCCAGCCAAGCCACCCCGACACGCTCCAGAGCCTGCTCCGGATCATGGAATGCCACCACGGTGGCAACCCCAACAGGAGACAGTGACATCCCTCTGCAGCCACCACCAGCCATCACTGCCACAGCACTCCTCTTCCAAGCCTACTAAAGCTTTGAATAGGCAAACGAGGACCAAAAAAAAAACAATAAAATCAAAACCTGAGCTCTTCAGCCTCAAGGAAACGTTGTCTAAAAGGCACCAAAAGCAGGAGGTGCAGGATTTTATCCTGTGAGTCATGACCCACGAGATAGTGATCTTCTCCCAACGGCATCGCAATCTCAGTGCACGCTGTGTGCTGCTTCTCACCACCGAAAGCCCCAACTGCAGAGGTCAGGCACAGGCTGAACTCAGCATCCAGCCCTGCTTTTGTTTCCCTTCAGCTGCTTCGCTACCCGACATCGCGTCCTTGCGCCCGTTTGCTGGGCGGTGATTCACAGGCTCGGAGCATCGCACCAGCCTGCAGCCAAAAACAGCTCTCAAGGAAGAAAAAACAACAAACCAAACAAAAGGATTCAAAACGTGAGGCGAGGAACCAAGAGCCAGCCAGCAAAACAAAGGGTGAGGGTGGCTGTCCTGCAACAGGGCTGTTATTGTTAATTCAGGCATCTTTAAACGATGGGGTCTCCAGGGCAAAGCGGGGGGGGAGTCACCGCCCATCGAGCTAAACCCGATGTAAATTCCACAAAAAAGCACCTTGCAACAGAACAGCGGAAAAACTAGGAGAAGGCATCAACTACCCAAACATCTGGGCGCCTGCTGCTGGGCACAGGCAGCGGGACCGAGGCGAGTGTTTCCCTGTCGTGCCACAAGAGCCGCCCACGGCTCCTTCCACCCCCGGCAGGCGCTTCGGGCCGCCCAGGGGCTGAATTCGGAGAACAGTCACCCTGCAGGACCTTCCGAAGCCGGCGAAGGCACCGTGAGGAAGCAGAGTCAGTGCCGTTGTCAGAGCTGGAGCCCCGGGCACACCGAGAGGGCGCCGATCCCGCGCAGAGGGAGAAGGAGCTGGAAATGGGGCTCCCCCCCCCCATCCTACTGAAAAGGGGAACCGGGGAAAGCATGTACAACACGCCCGTGAATAAAGCTCTTTGTTCAGCCGAGCTGCCCACTCCTTTATCCCCCCCCCTTTTCCTATTAGTTAAACTCAACAGATCTCTCAAAGGCCCTCTTGTTCTCCCCGAAACGTCCCGGGCAAATAACGCCGGCGCGAGGCAGCCAGCGAAGCCCTGTGCCTCCCCAGTGACACACTGCAAATATAAAGTGGCATTAAGGAGGAATATTTTATCACAGCCGTCAGACACAAGCGCAAGTCCCTCCTGCGG
>NW_009951820.1:302860-311098 GCF_000747805.2 Chaetura pelagica | reverse complement strand
GGTCGGGGCACCGGGAGCGGGTCCGGGATCCCCCCAGCGGGACCACCCTGAGCCCGCGCGGGCGCTGGAGGGTGTCACATATTCCCAACGGTTTTAATTAGGTTATTCCCAGTCAAGCCGAGGCAGGTGAATTGTCACTTGAACCTTACCAGCCTGGGTCTGCCCACCCGGCAAGTGAAACCGCTCCGGGCAAGCGCCGAGTCACCCCCGGGCTGGGAATCGCCGCGAGTGCCGCCACCACCGGGTAACTCAGCCAGATTCACCCCCCAGTTCACAACAAAGCGTTCGTCTCTACCTGTGGCACCAATTTCCCTTCCCTCCAGGACCTGAGCAGCTCTGCCCAGCAGCTCTTCTCTCTCATTAGGCTCCCAGTTACCCCCGTGCCCGGTTTTAATTCGAGTGCCGCCACCACCGGGTAACTCAGCCAGATTCACCCCCCAGTTCACAACAAAGCGTTCGTCTCTACCTGTGGCACCAATTTCCCTTCCCTCCAGGACCTGAGCAGCTCTGCCCAGCAGCTCTTCTCTCTCATTAGGCTCCCAGTTACCCCCGTGCCCGGTTTTAATTACGTGGTTTGGAGCCTTCAGCACAGGATGGTGCGTTGTGACCCCCTGCAGCTCAAACGTCAGACTGAAAGACAACCCATATTAACTAAAAAGGTTTATCATCATTTAAGTATTCATGGAGTGCAGGACAATAAGTAGTAGGAAATACAATTTGCATAATAAATATCAATATCACAACAGCTAAAACAAACCGTGACAAATTATCTGCTGCTAAATGACCGGGAGATTATAGAATGCAAATTGCAAATCCTGAACTCTAGGAAATGACTTCCCTAACCTCCTGCATCTCGTTCAGCAGACAGAAAGGGACTGGAGATGTACTGAAACTGGCCACGTTCCTGCTGGAAACATCTCACTGCATTCCATTAGGCATCAAGTTTAATTTCAAGAGGAAAGCGATTTCCTCTGTCCTGGAAGCTTAGCCTCAGATTATTTGTCACAGTGTGTTTAGCAGTTATGATATTGAAGCATGAGCCCCGTTGGCAGTGATTGAAAGCTGTATTAAATCAAGCCACAGGCAGCCAGGGACAGCAGCTAACGTGGTGGGACAGGAAGGGCTGGTGGGGACTGACTGACCCAGGGGTGCAGCCCATCTCATGGGGGGCGTTACACGACGAGGTTGCTCCCCAGGTGACACGTCCTGCTGACAGGTGGCTGCTCCCCTGTTCTCCCAGGGGTGCTGGTGAGCTGCTCTGTCCTGTGGCCCTCAGGTTTCCATACCAGTCTCTCCAGCACGTGGCATCAGGGAGCAGAGTGGAGCCTGTGACCAGGCATCGCTCCTGGTCTGGCTGCTGCCAGGGGTTACATGCCACAGCACCCCCAAACCGAGCCCCCTGAGGAGCCAGAGCCAGGCCCCCCTGCTGAAAATTTGGAGGCACCCACGTGAAGGATCGAGTTTCCACCCCTGCTCCTGGCAGGAATTCCTCCCGGGAGCCTCGCCTGTGCCACTTGCTGAGATCCTTCAGCTGTGTCGCTCCTGCTCCCCCCAGCAGCAGCTCAGCACATCCCAAAGAGCAGATGGTGTTATTGCATTTTAAAACCAATAATCAATTGTTTGTTAATTCAGCTTTTGAATCAGGAGCAGAAATGAACTTAAAAGTGAGAACTGCAATCTGTGCTACACTGCCAGAGACAGAGCCAAGCTCACAGTTGTGAACACACTCGGAGGCAGACGTGAGGGGAATGAACAAGTGCATTTGTGCCCCCCTCCTGTCACGCAGCCTCTGCTCAGTGTGTTTCCAAGCACCCTGGAGGGTGTTTGGGAGCAGAGAGGAGCTGTCAGCACGTGAGTGAGCAGCAGCTGCTGCTAAGGATCAGGCCAGAGACCAAACTGGTCCCGTTCAGTGTTGGTCTTGGTTCCACTGCTGGGAACAGCATCAGAGGACGCAGCATCACCTGACTTGTGGCTAATTTTAAGTAACTGACACTAATTATAGCCATTGCAGAAGACGTTCCAGCAGAAGCTGTTTTCAGATGGCTTTACAAAACCAACCATCAATTACCTTTACTTCGTTTCTCAAAGATGGGCAAAGGGAACCCAGATTACTCACCAGCCACAACAGCTTTCCACTGAGTCTTCCAGCTTTGCCATCCAGTCCCTAACACAGCCACAACAAAGGGAAAAACCTTGCCTAGAGAAGCCAAGTTCTCTGCTCAAGAGAAGGACGATAAAGCAGAGCACATTTAACTTTTTCAGGTGCTGTGGGACTTGCCATTCCACCACAGCTCTTTGAGCCTCAGATTAAAGGTGCTATCGAGACTGAGACCAAAAAGATTCCTCCACCAATGGCAGCGTTTGTTCACTCAACATATTCTGTCAAGAGAAATAAAACAGTTGTCGATCTCGGGAAAAGCTCTGGCTCTGAAATTTTCAAAGACCTTCATGCAATTTTAGCCACACAATTCACACTTCAGCCAGTGTGGGGCTAAATCCGGTGTAACTCTTTGAAAACGGAGGGGTTTGTCAAAAGGGATCCAGAGAAAGAATAATCAAGTTATAGTATTTAACAGCTTGCCTGAGAGACATGTGGATGCTGCTGGGACGGGTTGTCTCCCCAGGCAGCCTCCCAGCAGCTCCTCTTACCTGGAGCACCCAGAGCAGGCTCCTTAAAATCAGGTAAAAATGCAAAGCCCAATTTCCAGTCTTTCATGTGCTGTGACTAAGTTGTCATTTGCTACACTCTCCCTCTATAAATTTAGGGCTTTAGTTACAGTACAAATAGCTCCCAATGTATTTTATTTATCTGCCTTCCACTGGGATGAGCAACAAATTTGTTCAAAATTTTAAGAGGTGTAAAAAAAAAAAAAGAAAGAAAGAAAAAAAAAAGAATGGCAAAGCACGTGCAGAGCTGCTGCCTGACAGGGAACACTGGGCTGTCCAGACAACCTGTGGACACCTCTGAGTATTCAGGACGTTACTGAAGAGATGGGATGCTTCAAAATGATTTAAAAAAATATCCTGGTGCCAAATGAATAACTGAAAGCAGCATTGATAGGAGGGTATTATACATTGACTTTCATCCCCTGGGGACAGACACTGCAGGCACACACCAGGACCAGTTGCTGAGAGCAGTAACAGTCTTTGCAAGGCACAAATGCTGAGCGCCCGCTGTATGTACAATATTTTCATTTCTAATTTACAAAATCCTCTCCAACACCCACTGGATATTTGCATTTTCTTTGTCTTTTTTCCTGCATGGGGGGAGGGGAAGGGGGCAGGAGCTGCTGTTTTGAAATTTTCAGTTTTGTTTTGAGAACTCAAGGATTAAATTTAATTATTTCCAAGCCACAAGTGTGACAATAAAACAAAACAAAAAAGAAAGTCTTTTGATTTTTGAGAAATCCTATAGAGGATCTGAAGGGCTGTCATCAGTGCAGCATCATTCTTCATTATCTGATTCCTTTTTCAATTGGCAGAGCTTTACAGAGAACACTGCTCTTTCAACAAAATGATAAAGGGGTATTTGAAATAAACAGAGAGAGTCCCCAGCCAGCGAGTACCTCAGATTGCTGCGGACTGTGACTTAATGCTAACTCCTGCGAACTCCTGCTTTTTATCTTTTAATAAAAAAGCCATACAGATGGGATTTTTTTACTTGGCTAAAACCTTTGTTAAAAAAAAAAAAAAGCCAAAACCCAAACTACAAAACCCCCAAGGAACAGACACTGATAGTATAAAAGTTCTCTCCAAGCAAAATCTCTTGCTTGTATTTATTCAAGACTGTCCAAAAAACCAAAGCATTTCCATGCCACTTCTGCCTGGTGTGTGGCTGCCACTGCCCCGTGAGGTGACGAGTGAGTGGGACCAACCCAGCCATGAGCTGGAATGATTCCTCAGGGAATCACCCTGCCCATCCCTTGGGACCCCCAGCCCAGCTCCCCAGCTGGCTCCCAGCAGCTTTGCACGTCAGCTGCCTCCGCTGGATGACTTAGTGCTGGGTAAGATGCACCCCACAAAGCACCCGCCAGGTTTCTATCCACCCCAGTAAGTACCACCAGAAAGGTTAAGCTCCCAGGTCTGCTGAAACAAGATGAAATGTTTTCAGATGGTTTTAAAGAAACCAGATTATTCCCCAGCGTCAGGATAAAGCACGAAAAATCGAGCCAGTCTGGCTCCCCCGCCGCTCTAACCTTTTTACTACGGGATAATGAGGAAGAAGCTATAATTTAGAATTCTTTTTTTCTTTTTCTTTTTTTTTTTTTTTTTAAACACAGATCCAATTGAGAAAAGAGAGGGACGAATCATTTTAGAGCCTTGCATCATCCTTCCTGCAGATGAGTCTCTAATGCACCCGCGCCATAAAACTCAGGAACTGTGCCCTCTGCATGTTGTTGTGACAAATTTCAAATCAAGAGGGTGCTTGAATTGGATTTATTACAACTGGAAGACAAGAAATTGTAATCTTTATGAGCCAATGACACAGAGCCTTATAATAAGAGAATGAAGTATCATTTTAAATGTAAAGCAAATTAGATTACTGGGGTCAAACCCTTCCACAGAGACATCATGTCTTCAGAGCACCGCTTGCGTTTGACATCCTCTTTTCAGGTTTTGCATTAGCATTTAAGTGTTTTTAAAATATGTTTAATATTCTTACAGGAGAAAAGTGCCTGCCAAAGTCAAGACATGGAGATGATGGGGAGGGAAGGGCAAAAGCCTTCAAAAGAACCACCGAGGGAAGCTGCAGCCGTGCCACAGGGAGATGGAGCCTGCTCTGCCAGGGCTGCCCGCGGGGCTCAGGCTCCCCGTGCTGTGGGGAGGCCAGTTTCGGGTCCCCCCATCACCCCAACACACAGGCTGGGTGCTCCTCAAGGCAGGTCCAGGATTTGGAGGGTGCTGAGAAGCAGATGGGGAAACTCCCAGCACTGCCAGCCCAGGTCCAGATGGGCACCATGGCAAATTACTCAGGGTTTTTTGTTTGTTTTATACAAATTGCTGGAGAAATTTAAAAAGAAAAAAAAACAAAAAACCCTTTTGATCCCATCAAAAGCCATACCTTGCCCACAAGAAGATGCCTGGTGGGTGTTGTCTGCCCCACCTGCATTCCCCACAGCCCCATGTGGAACCTGGTGACCAGGCTCCAGGGCAACCTCCTGTCACAGGACCCTGTTTAACCTTGGTTTTGGAAACATCCAGAAGATGCAGAGGCACCAACTGCACTTTCCCCTTGTCACCTTACAAGGCTTGTTTGGTGGGGATAGGGAGAAGAGTGTTGTAGAAGCTTCTGCTCCTCATCTCCACAAAGCAAACCCCAGAAAGTGACTGCTAAGGACACCAGCTAATCACCCAGAATAAACACACCATTCCCAGTAAAGGGCTGCTTTTCCCTTGTATCTCTCTCATACAACTCCAGTTTGCTGTTCCCTTTGCCATGTCCCTTGCCAGGACACCTCAAGCTGCAAGAGGCAGCAGGTCCCAAAGCTCAAAGTCAGGCTGAGACGATTAAAACGCTGTGGGTAAACACCTGAGCACACAATGCAAAACTTTGCCTGTTCCTCTGATTTAAGAGACTTCATGTCTTAATCATCTGTCAACACTGCATGTAACCAAGCATGGTACAGAGGAAAGGGCTCCCAGAAGGGATCCAAACATTGCACATGAAAGGAAAAGCCTTACTTAGCCTAGAGGGAATTTCAAATTAGGTACAACATTACTTCAGCTCTCACTGTCAGGAGTGGTTAGATTTTCATTGACTTCTCTTGCAACAGTAGGCTCGCCTTTGAAGAATCCACAAACATCTTCACCTTCAACTCCCATTTGCCATCTCCTGCTCATTTCTCATGCTGTGAGAGCACTTAAAAGCCGCAGTCAGGGGCCAGGACCCCAACTGCTGCAGACAAACAGGAGTTTACTGCTCTCTCACCCCCGAAAGAGCTTCCCGACACTCAACCCAAGGAGAGGAGCCATGAGAGACGCAGGGAGAGGCGGCTGCTGGGGCTGGGCCAGCCGGGAGCAGAGCGGTCAGCAGTGGCCGTGCTGCTGGCCCAGAGCCCCACACTGGTCCCACCAGCCCCTCAAGCCACGGCCATGAAGCTCCAGCACAGCTCGCTGTGGTTACCTGGCCCCTCAGCAAGAAGCATCCTTCTTGTTTATCATCAGGAAAGGTACAAACTGCAGGCTTGGAAGAGAGATAGTGTTTGCTTACAGACAAATAACAAGCAGGAGAATTCCTGATGTGTGCAGTCATCAGGGTGCAGTACAGAGACCTCAAGAGGGTGGTATCAAAAGGACCTCAAACCTATTTTCTTAGGCAAAAGGTTTCACCTGGCTGGGGAAGAAACAGCCCAGCTAGGGCTTCAGGAGGGCAAATCAGGATGGGCTGATCTTCAAAAGGCTCATGGACTTTGGCAAGATCAGAAGGGTGGCTGTGCTCTCACACTGCCAGCTGGGATGCTGCAAACAGCACATCCAGGTAGTCTCCTCCACAAAGCCTCCACTATTCCCTGAGCACCACCTGGATGGACAAGAAGCAGAATCCCCCAAGCACAACCCTGCTGCTCAACATCCCACCAGCATCCTTCGTTGCCTGCCCCAGCTCCCAGCAGCTCCCATGCATGAGTTCTGTACATTGAGCCTTTTTGTCCCCAGCACATACAAACACACACATACACAGTGTTTCAAACCTACATCTTCCCCCAATAATTTGCGGGGCTTTTGTGAGCTTGTCTCAACTTGGCAACAGCTACAGAGCAAAACATAATTCGTTAACTCTACTCGAGTATTAAAGAACAAAGCTGGAACTCCCATACAATTATATTTTATCTCAGAGCAAGGTGAAATCATTAGATATTAGTGAGGTGCAGTGGCATAAAAATGATGTGTTAGCGGGGGTTCATTACATTGTATTTTCAGAGCCGGGAAGATCAATGCGTTCATGCATCATGAATTAGGCTCCTGCCTTCGTCTTCCCTGCTCTCCGGAAACCCAACATGATCTATCACCAGCCATACATCATTGTTTCAGCATCGCACAGGAACGACCCAGCTACAGTTTCCACTTGTCAAGCTGACCAGCTGCATTTTTCTGCACCAGACCGAAAAATCCTGAGGAGAAGAGGGTCAGTCCTGGGCCAGGTTTTGCAGTAAATTTTAACCCTGCAAACCACTCCTTTTTCTGGAGATCCATCACTTTTATAATCTGTGCCTTAACTTGCTCTCCTTACTTATATCCAAAGCTTGGAAGAGCTCAGGGAAATTGGGAGAATAAATCCATTAAGCGGTTTTGCTGAGTCCCCTTCTGCCAGCCCAGAGCTTTGCTCCCTCTGTACGTCCCACTGGCCAGGACCTGAATGGGCTTATGCTGGGATGGAAGGGGCTCCTATCCCTCCAGGGGCCAGGAGATGCTGCCTCCACCTTCCCCTCCAGCCTGCCTTTCCTCATCCCTGTGCAGGGCAACAACCAGCTGCTCCCTCCTAACTAACCCGGTTGCAAGGTGGAGTCTCCCCCTCTCAGCCTCTGAAATGTCCACCACTGCATCGTGCAGTTAATTACAGAGGCACAAGCCAACCCCTTGCATCTGAGTGTCCACCACAGAAACTTTCCCTTCCCATGAGCATCTTCCCCTTTTCCCCTCAACCTCATCCTGTTTCTTCCCTGTGCAAAGCCCATCACGTCTGGGAAGGAGCAATTTATTGGATGCAACATTGTCCTCCCCTCCTGAGCACCAGGCACCACTCCTGGGGAAAAGGAGACCTCCTCTCCTACACCCCACAATGTGAGCAGAAAGCTTCATTACAATGTTATTATACTTAGTATATTAAAGTCAGTTTTATAATTGTTTCCAACATTGATCAGCAGTGTTTGGAACACGACCATGTGCCAATACTTCCCTTGTTATGTGACCGATGAGTGTGCGGATGCCGGGCTAAAGCTGCTCCTGCTCCCTGTTATTCACTGATGCTCATGAACCAGCTGACAGTTGGCTCAGCTCTTTAGGGCAAATCGGTTCTTTCCTGCCTCGGATGCTTTCAAGGTAACAGTCCAGCCACGGCTTCATTTAAACCAAGGTGTCACCCCTGGCCCGTCGGAGGAGCCGGCAGGAGGGAGTAGCTTAGACCCCCGTGCCCTCCCTGAATCCATCCCCCTTCCCTGCATCCATCCCCCCTCCCCGCATCCATCCCCCTTCCCCGCATCCCGAGCTGCGGTCCCGGCCGGTGCCCCTGGCGTGGCGAAT
>NW_009951820.1:287157-300585 GCF_000747805.2 Chaetura pelagica | reverse complement strand
GCCCTTGCCGTGGCTATTGACAGCAGTGAGCAGGGAGCCTTTCACTGCCTCTTTGTTGCTTTTAAACAATGTCTGTTGCCAGAGCTATTTTCGCTCCCTCTCCCCCGCGTTCCCCCGCTTTCCAGCGCTGGGGCTTTTTTTTTTTTTTAAATCAATGGGCTCCGATAGCATCGCAGGCAAAGTGACCTTTTGAATACCAGCCAGAGCCAGGTCATCATCAAATTGTGCTCTCCACCCCCGCAGAACATGAAAGGCTTTTCAGTTCTGTCTGAAGGGCCAGGGCAGAGCAGGGCTGTGTTTGGAGGACATCCACTTGCAGCCTGGCCCTGGCACAAACAATCACTGCTGGCTCTGTGCCCTGAGCAGCCTCACCCTGCTGGGACTGGCAGGGTTTTCTGCTGCAGCCCCAGATTTTTGGCCACCCTGGTTCCTTTTTTCCCTCACTTTGAACAGCAGCCAGGAGACCCAGCTGAAACTCTGACATCTGAAAGGCAGCGCGGCTGCTTGGGGAAATCCAGACAAACCTGAAATCTGAGCAGGGGGGAAAGCAAACATCCCCCTGCACATGCCTGTCGGGAGGGACAAGGCTTTGAAAATCTAGAAGCCTTTGTGGGGCCCATAATCAGGCAGGTATTTTGTGTCCTGAGAAACCAGAAACCTCATTTTCTTGCCCTCCAGTACATAATTCTCATATGCACCACTAAATCCCTCCATCTGCCACAAGAGCAGCTTTATGGAGCTTTGCACCACGAATGACACAAGGCCAAGAGTGCACACCCCCAGGTCCCAGGTCAGAAGCAGGAGCCATTCTGGGGGACCTGGCAGAAGTTAAAGCAGAAACTATTTTCTTCCAGTGCAACCCAACAGAATCACAGAGTGTCAGGGGTTGGAAGGAACCTCTGGAGATCATTTAGTCCAATCCCTCTGCCAGAGCAGGACCATCACAGGATCTAGGGCAGGGCACTCAGAACCACATCCAGACAGGTCTTGAAAGTCTCCAGAGAAGGAGACTCCACAGCCTCTCTGGGGAGCCTGTCCCAGGGCTCTGTAACCCTCACAGTAAAGTTCTTCCTCGTGTTGAAGAACATAGAGGCTCAGAGTTCCAAAGCTGGGATCAGCAGTGCTGGAGGAGCCAGAGCAGCAGCCACAGGCCAGTGCTACCAACACAGGCAGGGAAGAGGGGGAAGGAGGCAGAAGCAGGCAGGAGCTGGAGCATCTCCTCTCCCAGCACTCAAGGGAAAATAGCAACGAATTGCTTCTGTTTCCTTAAACCTCTTCAGTGGTGGACTTTGCCCTTTCAAACTGTACAGAGGGAGTCAGCAACACCACCCATGAACCCAGAGTTTATCTGATGGGACAGCAGAGCCAGCTTGCATTAAGCAATTCAGCTACAGACACCTTCCCCAGCAGAAGCAGCAGGGAGAGCTCATATTTTCATATTATTGTTTTAACAACTTCAAACACATGCTGAATGCAAAACTACTCTCAACAACACCTCAGTCCTTCTCTAGGCTCTAAATGCTATGTCAGGCCAGCTTGTTAGCACTCAAAAATTAATCCACAGACCAGGCAGTAATGGAAAACATACACTACTATATATTGATGCAGTTTGGAAAAGCTGTTTGTTCTCCACAGTAAGCATCCTGCTCTGCCAGTGGAAGAAATCCATCTTCCACTCTGCCCAGAGTGATATTTTTTTCCCATTCTACTCAAAAAAGATGCTTAGTTCATTCAAATGTAAGGATCTTCTTGCTTTTTCATATGCAGAGCTTAAATTAGTAGCTTGCTAATTATTTATTCAACCATTTAGGCTTATAATATCTGCAAACAGGTTTCAATTTTCTCGGATTTTCTCATTATTGGGAATTATTCAAAGAGGCACTGTGTCACTACCAAAAAATCAATGGCTTTGATCATATTTCCTTTGCAACTGTTCGATGTTTACAATTTAAGCTGTATTAAATTACAATTGGCTTCAAAGGTCTGGGTCTTATCTGGGCTTATTTGCTTGGAGAACTGAGGGATCGCACATTTAAACCCAAGACTTGTCGGACTTGATACCAGGCAGCTGCTGATAAAGAAAGCAAACCTTTTAAAGATAGCAAAGGGGGAGAAAAAAAGCTTTTCCTTGGCAGGATGGGCAAGTTGTGGGAATATATCCAGAGCTGGGCATGGCTCTGGTGGGACAGAGCTGGTGGGTGATGCTCCAGGAGTGGCTGGAAGCCTCCAGGCTGAGCAGAGGCCACCACTGGCCATCACCCCGAGGCACTGGGGGGATCAGGTGCAAAGGTGAGAGCCCTTGGTCCAGGAACCAAGGGAAAGGAGGGGAGAAATCCTCAAGGCCAGGCTCTGAAGTAGCAGAAGATGCAAAGCCTGCTCTAGATGTTTTTTCCTACTCCAAAGCCTCAGGGATCACAGGCTGTAGCACAAGGCGCTGCAGCACTCCATAAATATTTAAGAGAACAAAAACCAGTCTTAATTTTGGTGGGGAGCTGGATCCCCTTAGGACTCAGCCCTCATCCTCTCCTTCGCTGGGCTGGGATCCTGGCCACCCTGCATACTTTAAATTAATGGATGTGGCTTGTCTGCCTCCCTCACAGAACCTTGCTTTCAGGAATGAGTCACTGCAGGCCACCAGGCAGGGATGAGCTTCTACCTTTGTTTTTTCAAGGCACCTCTTCAGCTTTTGTAGGTGATTTTGCTTCCACTGCTGCACGCAATGGAAGTGCCCGGGCTCTGCTTTCCTTCAGAGATCCTTCCCAGCACTGATTTTGACTGAAGGTTGGAGGCAACAAATTCCTTTTTCCTCAGGCATTGTGTTAAAAATACCTTCACCTCTGCAAGGAGAGGCTGCCTGTTCCTCTCTTTATCGAGGCTCTTTTAGACCCTCGGTGCTGCTATTTAAAAGGAACAAAAGGGCAAGTATAAATTGAAGGGACAGTGCTGCAAACAAGCTAAATATAAGCGCCCCAAGAGCAGCGTTTCCCAGTTCAGTTGTTTGCTGCTGGCCTTCCTCCTCCCCCCGACAAAGGGACCCTTTCACAAGCCTCCTAAGAAGTGCCAAGGAGCCCTGGGAGCACACGGTCAAAGGGTAGGAGATGAGGGCTGCGACGCACAATTGCTTTGCTCCCAAGAGCCTAAAAAAAGCTGCATTTTCCCGCCCGTGTCTGGGAACGGCGCCGCGGGGCCCTAAAGCAGCACAACGTGGGGCAGCCCCAGCAGCACCCGGAGCCAGGCAGAGCCACCAGCAGCAAACAGGACCTGAGGGATTCTGAGCACTTCTGACCAGGCATTTCATTTTGGCACAAGATGTATCCAGGAGATCTATTACGCCTGTCAGGCAAGGCCGGGCGTGCAAGAGGAAGAGTTAAGTGATGCCCAGTGACACTTGCTGCAATCAGATTTCCACGTTGTTTGAGCAGAGGCAGCTCCCAAGCTCCCCAGCTGTCCTGCCTCATCAGCAGACACATCTCCCCAGCTGCAGGCTGCAGCCTTCACTCCCTTCCCAGCCAGGCTGTGGAGCCCCAGCCAACCTGGGACAAAGCTAAGGCTGAAATGGAAAACCAGGGACACCAGAGCTGCCCCTCTACCCTGGAGCATCATCTGCCATGGGTTCTGGTAGGGACAGCACAGCCAGCTCTGGGTCAAAGCCAGGGGATGCTCCCCCTAATGCAGCCAAACAAGCCCAGCACAGCCCCTTCAGACAACATCTCAGTGGGATCTGCTTCCCAGCTGCCTTCCCAAAGTCAGCAATTTATAAGAAGTCTAAAACCCCAAAGTCATACACAGGTTCCTGGTTTCTTTTCCCCTCCTTCTGTACTGGACAAAGAGCTGGCAATACATCCCTGCTGCTGGTGCAATAAAGTACACAAGCCCTTATTTTTCTTAATTATTCCTGATATTTCACCTGTCATGTTGTCAGCTTCCTCTGAGAGCAACGATAAATAGTGCTTCTCATCTCACATCCTTAGGGAAAGCTTGCTATTTATTCCTGTGATGGGCAAGACATCATGACTAATTAGGAAAAATGGTAGCCTGCTTGCACCCCAGCAGAAGTGTGCCATCAGTTTCTGCTCTCGGGGAGACCGGCAGCTTTTCTCCACAGATACTCCACAGCTGCTCCCAAGGCATTTGGTTGCTGCAGCTTGGGAGAGGGAAGGGGTGAAGAAGGGGTTCCTGTGTCCCCAGAGGGCTCCATGTCCCCAGGCTTCAATGAGGGAGATGGGAAATGGAGTCGTCCTGCAATTTCAATCAGGTAAGTGGGCATAAGCAGGCACGTGCTGTCAGATGGACTGCCCAGGGGACAAGCTGCACTAAAAATTGGGGTGTCCCTGTTCACCCCCCACCCCACAGAGCCCAGGACCATCAGCCTCTCTGCTCCCATCATAAATTCACCTCAGCACACCTCAGCATGGGGAGGACTGACTCTCCCTGCCACCACACATACTCTGATCATAACAAGGTGATGGAGATCAGTGCTGGAGAGAACAACTCATGGGGAAACTGCAAATACTTCAGAGGAAACATAAGCAGAATTTAGAAGTTGCTGTGACCACAGAGGAGAACACGCTTGTGGGAACTGTTATACCTAGGCTAAGCAGCCAAGGGCAAGGCAACCCCTTCCTTCCCCTCCAGCCATGAGATGGGTTCAGCCTCATGCTGGTTGCTGGTGCACAGCAGGGCAGAGCCCCTCTGGTGGGTGCAGAGCCAGGGCTGGGGTGTCCCAGCAGCTCGCCAGGGAGAGAAGGAGCAGGGAGCTGTGCTCTCCAGATCCCCAGGCATGACAGGGGACTGTGAGGCAGCCAGGTCTGTTCCCACTGACTTGCAGTGAGGGCTTGGCAGAGCCTTCTTCTCTTGGGAAAACTAATGAGGACAAAACTCCTATTGTCACTGTCACATCAGCCAGCATCGCCCAGGATGTTCCCCATCTCTTATGCACTGTCATGTTGGGTGAAAGTTATTTGTTTGCAAATTCTACCTCTGGCACCAGCCCCTTCTAAATGAGCTGTCAGCCCCAACTGAGGCAGCTAACAAAATGAAAGGTGTGCGTGGGGGGAACCTCCTCAGAAACTGATGCAAAATAAGAAATCTCAGTTGGCAAATCTTGCACAGGGAAGCAAAAAACCACCCATGGAGCACAGCCAGTCCTGCACGTCTGTCAGGGAGCACTGGGTTTAACTGGGAGAGTGGGCTCTGGGGAGCAGCTCTGCCACGAGGCAGCAATCACAGGCTTTGATACAAAGGAGCATCCCTTTGAGCCAAACACCCACCCAGGCTCAGGATCCTCATCCCCCCATTCCAGCCCCTTCTTCACGGCTGCTCACACCCTTGCCTGCTTTTCTCAGGATGATTTCAGGCTCAGAGCTGCTTCCCATATGCCACTGACATTCCCCATTCATAAAACTCTGCACCTCTGCCACATCTCTGTAGAGACACTGTTTATAGACACAGGCATCGAGCTCTGTCTGCCAAGTGTTTTCCAGAAACCAGGAAGCCTCCAAGAGTCGTGAGAAAATACAGAAATAGCCTCTCATGGAGCACAGGCTGGCAGAGGCAGGATGATGTTCTCCCTGGATCCCTCAGTTCAGAGCTAACCCAGCCCACACAGACATGGGCCTCATTAAGGACCAGCTCATTACCTTCCATTTCTCAGGCTTGGAGCAGCAGTTTGTCATGTTCAGCACCAAACATCTGACCTGTGCTCAAGCATCCTGCCAGCAAAGCTCCTGCAGCCTCTAGAAGGCAAGGAAATAGTTACTTCCTTAGGAAGAGGGGGAAAAAGGTAGAAAAAAATGGGAAGATCTGAGCATCCAGCATCCACAAACACTTCTCAGCTCAGCAGAGGCTGATGGAATTCCTGCTTGCAGATACAGTTTCTTGCAGTAGCCCAGTAAATTAAATTAAAGCTATTTACTCTGTATTTGGAGCCTTACAAATAAATCTCAGAAAGCATTTTACTGAAAGGCAGGGGGAGGAGGGTGGTGGAAAGAAAAGGCATTTTCTGGGCCAAATATAATAAACAAGGCCACAAACCTCCTCATGATTACTTATTAGCTGAGGGAAAAGGGAGCTGAGGGCTGGTACGCTTGGAATAACGCTCCACAAAGCGGTGGAGAGCAGCACTTCCATCTCATCTGCAGGTAACAAGGAAGAAAAAAGCAAAATGCTCTTTTTTGTGTAAGGAAAGAGCTCTCCTGAGCCTTCATCTCTAGCCTGTATTTGCACTGCTACCTTCATTTTAACTGAGTGCTACGGGTCAATGGGAACCCTTTCAAGCCGTTACTGCATGATCTGCCCAGCCTGTAATGGGAGGCCGGTGGGTTCTGTGTTGTTTTGTTGTTGTTGTTGTTTAAGTGGCTGATTGAGTTCTCTTTGTTTTGTTTGGGTGTGTGGTGCATTAGTCAGGAAAATCAATAGCCACTTCGGAGGGGAAATTTAGAGGCAAGGCAGGGACAGAACTCAGAGGGATGGGAGAGGAGCAGGGACAGAGGGAAGGAAAATGCTTTGAGAGGGCTCAGGGGGCAGAGCCTCTGCCCAGACCCTCCCACAGGGCTCCAGCTGTCCCAGGAATGACAGGCACATGCCATGCAGGATGCACCCAAAGGCACAGTCACCCACACCCCTACACCTCAACCCAAAGCTTTAGGAGTCAAGAGCAAATTTTGGACCTTCAAGGCACAAATCTGGATGCAAGCATCCATTTTAAGTCCTTTTAAGCTGAGTTTAAGGCTTTAGGCTTCTCCTGGGTCAGATCTGAAAGCCTTGCTGAGGTTTCTACTCATTTACACCCTTTTCATGTAGGAAGAAGCCAAAGGACAGAAGCCTTTCAAGGAGAGTCTCCATGCTCATCACACCTGTGGTGGCACTGGAGGGTGTTGCTCCCTCCCTGACAGAGACTGCACTGATGGTTGCCAGAGAAGCAGCAGCCACCCTCACCCCACACTGCATCACCAGGCTCTGCTGGCCAGGGGACAAAGACTGAGCCACCACCACCCTACAGCCAGGAAACTGATGCACATAGTCAGAGCATGAAGGAATGAACTGTAAACCACACATCTCAACCTGTAACTTGTCAATGATTAGCCCTTGTCTAATGAAGCTGGGGTTTGCAGGTGGAGCATTAACCAGGGGATGTCTGGCCTTCCTGCCCTCAGCCAGCCCCTTGCTCTTGCATTGCTGGGTTGCCCTGGAAATCTGAGATGAAAAGCCCCTGGTTTGGAGCCTCCCTTCACAGACCCCACAGGCACAGTGTGCATGCCTCACATCTCAACACAGTGTTTTCACCCCTTCCAGAGATTTGCTGCAGCATCCAGACCAGGAGAGCCCATTTCTCCACACCTGAACGTGCCTCACACCATGTTCAACACCAGCCCACGTGTCCCACACAGGAGCAATGTCCATCCCACCTCCAGCAGCTGCTTCACTGGTACCAGCAAGAAACCCCCCAAACCTCTGCTGTGAGCTGTGTCCCAAAAACCTTAGTCCCATCTCCCCCACTGATTTTTTTTGCACCAGCACAAACTCAGGGCTAAATCAATTGATTCCCAGCTATTTGTACCATGCCCTGCTTTCCTTTGAACCTCCCCTGCTCTGATAAAAAGGAGTCTGAATAATCTCTAAAAATATTTTGGATGCTGTGTTTGGCAGCCCTGGATTTCTGCTTTTTCCTTGTCCTCCCCAGTTGACACACGTGTCTAAGAATAGTTTCCACCTGATCCTGGTGTCATTAGCAGGGATGCAGCAGGCACTGCGTGGTGCTTGCTGTGTGCACGGGGAGACGTGGCCTCCATAAACCTCCAGCTCCTTTGTCACAGTGCACAGTCTGGGTGCTGGGAGCTCTCATCCAGGGGAGTGTGCCAGCCAGGCCAGTGACAAGGCCCTGATGCCATTTGGCAATAATCAGGCACCAGCAGCCCCATGTCCAGGCAGCTCTGGTACAGCCCAGTCCTGTTGCCACTGCCATCAGCAGGCAAGGGGGCTGAGATGCCAGCCCAGCAAAGTCTGGTGCCAGTGATGGAGCCACAGCATCCCCACACCCAGGGTGGGTCTAGAAGGGCTGGGGAAGGGAGATGAGGAGCAGAGCCTCTTCCCTGTCCAAGCAGCCACCCAGAGCCTTTCCCCAAAGGGAGATGGGAAGCAGAGGGAATGGACTGATAACTCCCTGTCCTATGGCATTAAGTTTGTACACAAGGAAGACTTGGCACCCGTGGCTTCCCAGGGTGAGCTCAGCACATTCAGGAGTGCTGAAGAGCTTGTTAAGCAACACTGAGTCTTTACACTGACTCCTCCTGCAGCTCTTCTAGATGGAGGCAGAGCTGGCTCCATCCCAAAGCAGCCATCACTCTTGGCTCTGCACTCACCAAGTGCCATTGGCTGCTCTGCTTGTCCCAGCTCCCTCCTGTCAGTTGGAAACCCCTAGGGAGGGCACATAGGGAGCAGCTGGGAGGCACAAAGCCCCTCTGGGCTCCTACAGCCCAGCCCTGGGACAGCAGGGGAGGGGATACTGCTCTGGGTACCCACACCAGCTCCCAGGCTTCCAGTTGGGCATCCCCTCCCTGCTGCAGGTGGGAAACTCAGACTTATCCATTCCTGATGTTGAGTAAATAGAATCACAGAATCATTTGGGTTGGAAGGCACCTTAAAGATCACCTAGTTCTAGCCCCCCTGCATGGGCAGGGACACCTCCCACTAGAGCAGGGTGCTTCAAGCCACATATAACACAGCCATTTACACACATGTAAGTGTTGATGGCTCTTACTGAGAGTTGGACAGACCCCAAACCCACACACCCTGGGGCAAGAGGCACTGACAACAGGCCCCATCACACAGGTGTTTCCATCAGAGACACCTCAAGCAGGAGAAGGTGGAGAGAAGCTGCTAATGTTTCTGCAGGAGACACAGTGAGGGGCTGGAGATCTGCCCCATTGCTCTTTGCCAGCAGTGGGTGCAGAATGTGGCCAGTGAGAGGCACAGGGTGCTGTACCCAGCTGGCTGGGGAGAGCTGGTAATCCATGCTCAAGGACAGCTGGTGACTAAACAGCAGATGGGGAGGAGGGAAAAGGGGACAGATTTCTTCCCCCTTCCCCGATTTTTTTTTTTTTTTCCTAATCTCTTCCCATTTCAGAGCCAGGCTGCAAGGGAGAAGGGAAACCCTAAATGCACACTCCAAAGCAAGGTTTGAATTGGCACAGATGTCAGGGAAAGGAGCATTTTCGAAGTGTTACAACTTGTGAGGAATACATGTGCTTAAGAGAAAAGTCTTCCTACCTCTTCCCCAAATCTGAGAAAGGCCACAGATCCCCAAAACTGTAGTATCTCCCAACCCAAGGTACAAATCTGTGCAGGCAAATATGCTCTGCCCTAAGGAGCCTGGCTGTTTCAGCCCTGATGCCTCCTCCTTCAGGAGATTTTTAACATCCAAAAGAGCACAGAAACCCCTTCCTCATCCTCAGATCTGCAGTAAATACCTGTGCTTTGGTGAGAAAGAGACTCAAATTCTGAGAGAAGCAAGACTCCTTGAAAGGAAAGCCAGGTACTACTTCCTCTCCCCATCACCCTTCTCAGCTGTGCAAGAGCAGGGGAGAATAAAGTCAGCAACGGTTTCAGCTTGGGATTTTCTCCCTTTTCTGTAAAAAAGAGGCCTCCTGCACAAATGAGCACTATAATGAAGGATGCAAGACAGGCTTCCCTTTGGAAATGGGAGATTAAAGCTGAGGGATCACAGGAACACATGCAGAAAGCCAGGCTGCTGCTGCTCCCCAATTATTGTGCACTCTCTGCTCTATTTTGTTGACCCCGCACATTTCAATCAGGCTGCAGCACATTCTGCCTTCACCTGCTACGAATCAAAACCTGGAGGGCTCAGATCTCCCTGCAAAGAAGCCCTTTGATAAGCTTGTTAGGGATGCCAGGCAGCCCAGGGTTGGCAGGGAGCTGCTGCAGAATGCCAGTGCAAATTTATGTCACCCAAGAAAGTTGTGGGGTTTGCTGGGCAGTGTGTGGGAAGGCAGGGGAGCCCAGGCACAGCTCCACTTGCTTCAGCAGCAGAGAGGAGAGCACTCCCCAGCAGCAACAAGAAGAGTTACTTGAGTCTGATAAAACAACTAAATCAAAACATGGAGAAATTGGGGCACTCTGTGGAGGGGCAGAGCCAGAAACATATGGCATTTCTACCACGTTTGGGCTGTCAGGCCGCCAAGGATCTCTGCTGCTTCTGCTTGCTCTTGCAGCTTTAAAGAAACACTCTCCCATTTGCAGGGTGCTGGGCAGCCCAGTGAGCAGCTCAGCCCTGCCCGAGCATCCCGGGCAGCCCCTCCTGGCAGCCCCTCCCGGCCTCAGCACCCTCTGCCCCAGGAGAGCAGAGACCCTCCTGCTACTGGCCTGGCAGCCTTTGGTGGAAAGAGCCACGGAAATCGAGCACAAACTCCTCCAGAAGGGGGAAAAACTGCCGAGAGGCCAACAGGACCAGTGTTCACCAAACATCAGGCAAGGTGTCCCCTGGCTCCCAGCAGAGGGGTTGTGCCCTGAGCATCCCCTGTGTCCCTGCCCTGCATCCCTACCCCACCCCTGGGACCTGCCCTGTGCTGCTCCCTTTCCTTCTGATGGTCTCTTCTGCAGGGTAGAGTTTATTGTTATTATGAAAGACAAAGCTGGATTTTCTGTTTTTACACAACTGTAGATATTGGCTGACAGACTCTATCCACAGCAGAGGGAAATTCAGACCCTCTGGCAGTGGGTGGAATAACCCAGTGCATGCAAACTCCACGCAGTAATTGGAAACATTTGCTGCTGCTGCTCTGCAGAGGCACAGGGGCACCGGGAATGTTTTCCTTCTCCCCCAGGGCTGTTTCATGGAGCTCCAGAACCGGAGGCTGAAAGAATTTAGCAGAGTTCACGACCTCCACAGCCGAGCAAACCCAGCAGCTCAGGCATTTTTGTGTATTGAATCACTTCTTACCTGACAGAACTCACACCTTTCAACCCTCTGATCAAAGAACTGCTAAATTCTTAATTTAGCTGAAAGAGGTTCCCTGGTCTGAGCAGTGAGCCATCCCTGGACTCGTCTGGAGCAGCTTGCTCTGATGATGAACCCAAGCACCTCATGCACGCCTGGATGCTCTGGCCAGAGCCTACACCCAGCACCCTGCACACAATTTCCATGGCCCGTCCTTGAACCAAATTCAACCCCAGCCCAGCGACCATCACCACACTGCTCCTTCCCACCATCCTGTCACATCCCCAGCTCCCACAGCCAGGGAACAACCCCTCACTCCCCAGAGGGGTTATTTCTGCTGCGCAGGGTTGTTTCCCGCAGCTCGGATGCTGCTCCTGGCAGGCGTCCTGGGGCAGGATGCTCCGACCCGCCGCGCTGCAGAGGCAGCAGCACTCGGCAATATGGAGCCCCCCACGCAAACACAAATATTTAGCTAAGGGGTGGCTGGTTTCCAGGCCCAGCCTTTCCCCTCCAGCCCTGCCAGGCTGAGCGCGGGGCGCGCAGGCAGCGCGGAGGATCCGGGCAGCATTCCCCAGTGCCAGCGGTGGGAACACAAACAAAGCAAAAGGTTGTTCTGCTTCTCAGCCTCCGAGACCATATGGAGCTGAGGCATGATTGCATTATTTCTGCTGTACTGCAGCAGAACCAAACAGAAAGCTGTAATAAACTGCTCGCAGAATGTCCCTGGGTGCAGCGCATGGAGCAGGAAGAAAAGCAGCTCCAACGTGTGCCCAGGGAAGCTCCTGGAGGTGAATGGAGCTGCCCAACAGGGCTGGGGGCCCAGGATCACAGCTCCACAAGCTGGGTGATGAAATTTGTGTGCTTGATTCCCTCTGCTCCCTCCCCGCTTGGGATAATTTGATTTGTGTCTGGCCAGTTGCAGAGTACGATGGGTTTAGTATGGGCTGGCATTGGAAAGCTATAAATAGTGAACACAAAGTGAATTTGTACAGGATCTGTGAAACCAAGGCCCACTGCCATGTCCAGATCCTGCCACGGATGGTGTGGATGCTGTTCTTGCCTCTCTCCTGGTGCCAAGGGTGTCAGTACTGAATGGCTTTTAGTTTACATCTTATGCATTTAACCAGCCTTAGGAGAAAAGCAGGAAAATCATGGACTTGCTGTAATTTCCTGTTGTCTAGTACTGTAACATATAGGACCCACATAAAGTTGGGTAATTCAGCTATTACTTCACTCTTGCCTCTGCTGAATGGGCAATATCAGATTACAGAGGTAGTTAAAATCCCAAGACAGACAGAAACTCAGAGACAATTATTTCTAACTTCAACATAACTTCACTTCAGCCACAAATGCACATGCCAAATGCCAGCATAAGCCTTAAACTCACAGATGGCCCTGTATGAAATGGCTTTAAACTCAGTTTTCCCTGTTCTTTCCACCCAAGAACCCATTCCAATGATGAGAAAGGCATTGCCAAAGCCAGTCAGAAGAAGGGATGCCTCAGTGAATGGGATGCAGGAGCCAGCTGATGGTTCCAAGCCCTCCTCTGAGAAAGCAAGCTGCTTGCAAACAGATTTGCAAGTAGCAAGGGAGGGGGGGGTGGAAATCTGTCAAGTTACTGATTCAGGAGACATTCACAACAGCCCAAGCACAAATCTCTCTACACTCTGCAGCACAGTGCAAAGATCTCCCGGTATTTAATCTGAGCTGGGATGCAGCAGGACCATCTGCACCAGGAGCTTGAGCTGATGCAGCATAAGAAGTACAGGACAAAACAAGGCTGGAGATGGGGGAAGCAAGTCCTATCCTCCATGCCCCTGCTGCCAGTCCTCCACCCCCAGCCTTCAGTGCCCTTGTCCAACCTCAGGCCTGCCTGAGCAAAGCAACCCCAACAGAGACAATCCAGCACTGGCCAGCTCTCCCACCCATGCTGAGGAGGGAAGTTTATTAGGCCATGGCCCACATCAGAGTTATTATGCTGTGTTAAATTTGTTGGCACTATCTCACCTCATTAAATGCTTAAATAGGCCTGACAAGATGGAAAAACGGGACTTAAAAAAAAAAACACAACAAAAATGGGAAGGAAGCTGGTGTTTGTGTCCTTTGAGTCTCCTCTAATGCAAGAGCTGCACTTGAGGAGAAGGCACAGCAACAAGACAGGGGATGTTTCCTGGCACAGCTCTTGCTCCCAGCCCTGACATCCCCAGCCCTGGAGGAAAAGGCTCTCACTTCCCTCTTTGCAACCTGGCTTGCCAGAGAAGCATGCACTGTTCTGGTCAGCCAAAGAAGATCAGCAAGGGGAAGGAGGGAGGAGATGAGATCCATGCTATCTGGATCCAAGCACTCTGTGCTATTGAACCCAGTGTAGCCTGATCCCAGCTTTTGCTCCCTGCAGAGGTAACAGCAGCAGCAGCTCCAGCACCCACCCCTCACGCAGCTGCAGCAGCACCGAGGGGCTACTCCAGAACCTAGGG
>NW_009951820.1:258835-287144 GCF_000747805.2 Chaetura pelagica | reverse complement strand
AGGGAAAGATTAAAGCTTCCATTTGTTCTGTTCTCTTAAACTTCACCACTGTTCCCTGCCCTTTTCCCAGTGCAGCCACCTCTCTGCCTTGCCCAGTGGAGAACAGGAGCACTGGGAGCATCCAGCAGCAAGGCCACCAGTGTGAGGGTTCTGCTCTTTTGCCCCAAACAGGTGAAATACCACACTTAATTTTGATTTAGTGGGACAGCTACAGCATAATGGCTGTGGGAGACCATTATCCTGTGACAACATTCTGTTCCACTGTTATTGCTTCATTAATTAAGTACCAATTGACTATTAATTGTGAGAGATATTTGTTATGGGAGAGAATCAGTTACCAAGTACTTAAAGGTCAATGAGAGGTGCAGCTCCTGGGTTGGTATTTACACACACTCTGTGCCTACAGCGTCCAAGGAAGCATCTTCTCACATGAAGGGGTGACATCTGTGTGCTGTGTGTGGATGTTCCTGCTTTCCCAGCAAGGAGGGGTGAGCAGGGGCAGGTACAGACCAACCCCAATGTCACCACTCAAGGGTTATCACAGCTGTGGAGGGGCAATGCCCATGGGCAGCAGTAATACACCTCCACCCCCAGCCAGGATGCAGGCCGGGTTGTGATCCCAAAGACAGAGTGAGGAAAGGATTCCCAGACCACTCAGGCTGCTGGGGCAGCTGTAAGTGGCTCCAGGAGGAACTGACACCCTGCTGGCAGATGACATGTTGTGCTCTCATCCTGCACCCTTTGTGACTGGAGGGAGCAATGAATCCAGAGCAGAGCATCCCCAGCTGGTGCTCAGCCCACTGCAGCCTCATAGGAAAAGATGTCCCTGAAATCTCAGGAGTGGATTGTGGCAGAAGTATTTTTGTTTGCCCTCAGAGACCTATTGCTCACCCATGCAGCCTCCTGCAATACCCATTCTGGCCTGGCAGAGCCAGGCATGTGGGAAATGCCACGTTTAACTTGAGCAAGGAGGCACCTCACATGAGCAGACATCATCACAGACCAAACATCTCCCAGTTTCAGTGACAAGCCATCCAAATTCCCACTAATTGATATCAGGTCACGTTTCTCACTCTGTAGTTTGCTTCCCCCCTTCACAATGTACTTTAAAGTGACTCCAGGCTAATGTGCTTCCAACCTGAAAGGAGCTTTGGTTGGGAACAGGCTGCTATTCCCACAGAAGGGCTCAACTCCTACAATGACAGGGACATTATCTGAAGAGACCTTCGCTCTCATTTAGCAAATTAAATGAGTAGATTTTCAGGAGTTCAGCATCTGAAGTACTACACTGTTTTTGAAAAATCTGGCTGTAAATGTCATCACGCTGGGCCCTTTAGAAAAACCTGACTGCAGTAATGGCTGGGAACTTTTGAAACCCAAATCCAGCATGCTGTTGAAGTACTGACCCTAAATCGATCCCATTCAGGAGCAGACACCCATCTTTGGATGTGAAATTTACTCTCTACCTTGATTTCTATTCAAAGCTAAAGCATTACAAAAGGAGAATAATACTCAAAGGGCTGAGCATCCCTCTCCCCTTTGTCTCCAGTCCTACAGCACTGAGCAAACTGCACCCAACCAGCTCCCCCACCCTGTGTCCATATTTTCTCCCTGGGAGCATTCCTGTGCCAGCTCTCACCCCTAGCAGGGCTCATCTGCTCCAGGCCAGCTCCAAGGGCACAGACCCATCATTTAGTAACACCAGCACAGTCCCTGCATCAACTTAATGCATGGAAGCAGAAGATGCCCTTTCCTTTAGTGCAGCCAAAGTGATGCCAAGTGCTCTCTGGTCCTCAAGAACAGGTTAAAGAATCTACAGAGGTTTTTTTCCCCTCCCCTTTCTGAAGGAAAGTCTGTAGGGGAAATAAGACACCTTGATGTAGCTCATCTCTGGCTACGTGTGTAGCCCAGGAGCCCTGTGCTCAGCCAACTGACAAGAACAAGCCATTAGGGCCATCAGCTCTGCAACAGCAAAACAGCCACCAAGGGGAGAGCTGGAGCCTCATCACATCCTACAGAAACACAGGGAGCATACAGGATCATCTGGATTAATGCTACACCAACAAAGGAGCTGGGATTGCAGGCAGTGCAGAGACAAAACAAAACAAAACCCACAAACCACAGGATAAAAGCAGAAGAGGCTGAGATTTCAGCCTGACTGTGTAGCCTTGCTTCAAGTTTCGTGTTTGCAGCAAAGATCATAAGGGCTTTGGGGCAGGGACAAGCAGGTCTTGCCTCTGCTGTGTGTGCTTCTTCCTGCCACAGCCCCAGCAGGGGATCTGTGCCAGCTGTGCTGCCTGTCCAGGGCACAGGGCAGGAGGCAGCAGCCAGCCCTATACCCCCAGCCACCCCGAAGAGCCCAGCAGTTTCCTCCTTTGTTTCACTCCAGCTGCTCAGCTTCCCCCTTCCAGCCACCCCAGGCTCAGATTGCTCACTTCTGCCTTCTTGGAGTTTACTATTATTATCTCTGTGTTTCGCAAACGTCTCACATGCCTTTAACCCAGCCCCAGGAAACAGCTGAACAAGGCAGCTGATGAGAGGGGTACAAAGCAAACGCAGTTATTTCAGCAATCAGAGCCCTTGCATCTGCTCCTGCCTGTGCTGGTGGCCTGATGCATCATCTCGGGTGAGCCACCCCCTGGTGCCTCACCTGCCTTTCTTGTACAACTGGCAGAGAATCATGCGGGGGAAAAAACAAACTCCAAAAATCACCAGCGTGGCTGCTCCTGTGACAGCCCAAAACGTGGCCTCAAAACAGGGGGCAAGGACACCTCAAGTCTCTGGCCACACATCTCCCCCAGCCAGCATCACAGTCATCACAGGACAAACCCTTCCCTGTCTGTGCTCCCACACCCACAATCCTGCCTTCACAAGGGCACAACAGGATGCCAAAATGACACCCAAGCACCCAAACCCTCCTTGAAAACTCCATTTAATATGCAGAGAGCAAATTCCTTAAGAAGTGCTCTAAAAACAGCTGCACACTGCAGGAAAAAGGGGTGTTTCACATATTGAACAATAATAGCAAGACATTATCAATGCAGGGCTCTGATTGTGCCATATAAAAAATAAAATACACACTGGTTAATCAAAGAACTACAGACACTTTTAAGTAATCCCAACTCTGGCTTTGCATAACTCCATACACTGCCAGCAGCACTCCTGTCAACCACAAGAGACCATCATATACATCAAAAATTCTCCTTTAAATTTATTTTCTGTAAAGATTGGTCTTTTGAACTGCAGTGGTGGAAGCTTAAGGGTACAAAAGTCTGCCTTTTTTGTCTCTCCCTCTCGTGGAGGATGCTGATCTGTGGGGAAAGTGCTGCCACAAGCTCTGCTCCTTGTCTAGACACCCGTCCTCTTCATGGATCGCTTCTCTTATCAGCCACTTGATTAAGACATTAAAAGAAAGAAGGTGAAGGAAGGTTGTGCAGTGGGAAAGAGGCTTCCTCCTCCTTGAAGGCTACAGAACTGCCTGGTTTCCTCTGAGAAGCTCAGCTTTTCAGGAGCCAGAGCAGCTCCTGGGCACGTGGAGCCCCACACCCCTGCCTGGAGAGTCCCTGAGAGCCAGGGCAAAGAGCTGCCATGTGGGCAGAGCCTCTTCCAGCCAGAGGGAGCAGCTCCCAGGGATGCTCTGGGATAGATCCCAGTTCTGTGCCTGGGGTGGTAGAACCCTTGGGAATTTTCCAGCCCTAAACATCCCTGCACTGCCTGGTGGAAGCAGAACTGCCACAGAATGAGCAGCTGGGGTAACAAAGCAGTCCCACTGCATTAGAATGTGAAAAGGGGGTTTATGGTTTTATTGGCTAAAAACGTCAAAAATAGTTATGGCCTTAAGGCACCAGCATGGTTGGCTGGAAGGCTGGAGGGCTCTGTGCTCAGATGTGGGAACTCTGCTTTGCATGCAGCACTCTTTACATTGTCAAAGAACTCCATAAATGTTAAATTAAGCCCTTACACTTCCCCTGTGAGGCATCAAAGTGATATTCCTTATACAAGTGGAGAAACCAGAGGCAGAGCCAAGATCAGAATCCAGAGGTGTGTTTCAGAACATGCACCAACATGCTCCCATGGTAAACATCTGGCAGAGGGGAGGCTTTAATGGGCTGTACAGAGCCCCAAGCACACTAAATACCTGCTCAGTCCTGGGGTGTGTTACCAAAGGCTTCTACAAAAACAATATTTCAACCCTTTTTGTGCTGAACACATTTAGTCTGGACAAAGAGCTGAAGAGGTTTCCCTTTTAGAATAACTGGGAGGAAAAGGACAGAGCACAGAACCACCAAGCCTCCCATCTGCTCAGCACTGCCCAAGCATCAACAAGGAACATGAGCCAGCTGGGAAAGCAGCAACAGCTTTACCCAGGAAAACCCTTTCTACCAACTGAGCACCCCATGCCAAGCCAGGCTCTGCAGCTCAGGTGCAGGTCTGTGATTAGGCAATGCCCAGCAGCAACACCCAGAGATCCCAGCCCCAGTCCAGCCTTGACTCAGCCCCAGCAGGTGAGGCCAGCACCGCTCCCTCGTTTCCCAGCTCCCGCTGCGAGATGCAGGCGGAGATTAAGAAGTGGGCTCAGTTTATTAAAATCTCAACTCAAACTCCCAGCAGACCATCCAGACTCCCCAGCGTAAGAAGTGCATTAAGGGGGGGAGAAAGCACATCCTGCCAACTGTATTTAGGGGCGTTAATAATTCATCAGAGCACAGGCAGCCCAGCCCCACGCCTGGCGGGCGCAGCTCACGTCTTCATCGCAGGTTCCCAGCCAGCCCTGCTCCCCGCACCCACTCACCCGCCCAGCACTAATAGCTCCAGCTGGCACTCGTTGAAAAGTCACTTAATATTTCACAATGCAGGGGCTCTGTTTAATGGGACACATTGTTTTTCCCTAAGCAGTTGGAAAACCCCTTGACATCATATTAATAATGTCAAGTTTTATTGGCGCTCTGATTTGAAATGATATTAAACTTTTCAGACTGTCTCGACTGAAGTAAGAAGCTGTTAAGATGTGGACAGTTTGGATAACTGGAGAAATAATGGGTCTTGTCAGCCGTTTCTCCCAGACTGCAGGGAATGATGTAAAGATCAGGAAGGGGGCAGTTTGCTATGCCAGCTGGAGAGGAGACGTGTGTCCTGCGTGCAAACACGGCTCAGTGCAGGGGCTGCCATGCCCAGCCTCTGGCCAGGGCCAGACTCATCCCTCCTGCAGCAGTGGTGGCTGCATAGTGACCAACACACCTTTACTTCCCATCTCTACCACTAACACCACAAACTGAGGAGCTGGTTGTGCACAGGAGCCGCTCACAAGCCCGGCACTGCTGCCGCCCACTGAGCACCATCACTGCCCCCAACACGCCTGCCTCAGTGTCCTCCTGCCCACCTTGCCTGCCAGCAACTTATTTATGCAGCCTCAGTCCCTAAAATGCAGTTATGCTGAATTGCCTTCTGTGGTAAGTGGCTGCATGTGAAAAAACAAGTCAGCTAAATGCATGGTAAACTAGAAACTCACGTATTATTTTCATATACCTGCTTCCAGCTTGCCTGCTGTCAAATGACTCTTCATTACCAGTTTATTCTGGACCACTGGCTTCAAGAAATTCAGTTTTGACAACCAAATGCTGCTCAATGCACCTGAAGGATGGTATTTTAAATTGCACCTTTTGTTTTGCATGACATGAAGTGGTGATATTGTGACTGGGTTTATCCGGAGGCTGGAGCAGCCCCTCCCCAGGTCCAGTCTGCAGCTGCTGGAGCTGATGGAATTGACTTTGCTCCATTAGGACAGTGCACGACTTGCTCTGGCTGCTGCATGGCAAACAGCAAGCACAGGCTGTGCATGTGCCTTTGAGCTCTGTCAGGGTATAAATTGTCCTCAGCCCATCCAGGCCAGCCTGCTCCCAACAGCAGCCGCTGTGTCCCCAGTTCTCCTGTGCCAGGAGCCATTTCTCCCCTGGCCCCACTTCTGTACCACCTCTTTGCTTCACTTAGTGAATCAGAAAGGCAGCCTCTCACTTTGATTATTTCCCACCACTGTGCTGTAAATCTCATTTCAATCACAATTTTCCACATTAACAGGTGAATAGACCTATACTTGCTGACAGAATAGCCAAGAAGGACACACGAGCACCATTTGGGTAATTTACAGGACAGGCTTAGCTTCCTTCATGTAGATTCAGACCTTTACTCTGTGTCAGATTTTATCAATTAGCAATTAACAGTATAATGGACATCTCAAAAACCCTCTTTCTAGTGATGTCTGTTTAAAAACCCTGAGCAGTTTGCTTGCTGATGTGCTGAACCTGCTGCCCTTCACAGACAATGTCACCTCCCTGTTCCCCTCCTCTCCACTGCCCTCCAGCCCCTTCTAGGCACCAGAAGCCACTCAAAACTTGCACAAACCCACCCTGACATCCCACATGACTTATTGCAACCTCCCACAGGGTGGAAAAGCAATCAGATGTGAGAGCCAGTGGTAAAAAGCCCAGGGGGACCCACCTAAGCACATCAGGTGGCACTGAAAGGCAGCAGCAGGGGCGAAGGCTCAGCAGCATCAGGTGCCTTCTGCAGCTCTGAGGGAGGCACCACAACTGCACCCAGGCCTGGCAGGACCAGCAGCAACGTGCAGTCCCAGGTTACCCAAGCCATGCCAGGCATCAGCCTGTTAATTGGTATGCACCGAGGACTGCAGTGTCTCCAGGTTTATATATAGGCACAGACACTATTGTTAGCAAACTCACAGAGCCTCCCTCACCAGCTCTGTGCTGCTCCAGAAAATTAAACAGACTCACTCAGTGGGAGAATTATAAATAAGCAACTCGCCCACTCAAGAAGTTGATCCTGCTCCTCTTCAGGCAGCAGCCATAGGGAACTCCTCCAGCTCTTCCCATGCAGGATCTGAACAGAGGATCACCCAGAGACAACCTTTTGCTCTTTGTGGGGACCAAGGCTCAGTGTAACTGCCACAGGGTGCAGGGGCAGCAAGCTGCACATCACTCACTTGTCCCACTGTGGCAGACCAGGGTATTAGTTGGTTATCTGAAGTTGTCAGAGGATGAGCTTTGAGTAAGCCAAATCCTATCCCCAAAGCCCCCAGCAAATCCAGCCCCTGGCTTCTCTGGGGGAGACAAAGTGTGCTGATCCCCCAGCAGGGCCATGCAAAACCCTACAGTGCAGCTGCCAGGAGCTGCATGGACCACAGGGGCCTTAACACCCAACTCATTACCGGGGAGGCTCAGTATATCAGGGTGATACAAGAGAGAAGGGTTATTAAGAGTCTGAGGGTAAGAGAAATTACTGTTATTTGGTTTATTTAAAGCCTATTACATGTTGCTTATCATGGTAGAAGTTAGAAGTTCATATCAGGTTGGAGCAGCAGTGCCAGAGGAGCAGCAGGGATTTTCCTAAGTGGCTCACGAGGTTCAGTGCCCAGACTAGAGCACTTCCAACTGCATTTTTAGAAAGCAGTTAGCATGCAGCAGCCTTCAAAGGTCAGGCTTTGCTCAAATAGCTCCGTTTCGGACATTAAACTTGGTGTCACTGATCTGTTTGGCAAATCTTGACCTACAGCTTCAAATGAATCATTCAGCCTAACCTCCACATCTGCAATTACTGGCACATTCACACCCACCCATTTGTTCTATTAAACCAGGCAAACAAACGTTTTTAGTTACATACATGGTTTGATGCTCACAAATAACCGCAGGTACGAAGCCACACCTGCAAAGGGGGGAAGCAGATTTGTGGAAGCATCTTCTGAAATTAAACTGAGTGCAAATGAGAAGAAATTTGCAAGTGCTCTTCTAAGTGCATGAAAATGTAATAGGGCCCAGGGCTGTTTGGCTTAAGAACTTAATAAAATGCTTGACTTGCTGAATTTCATTCTACGCGTGCGAAAGGGATAAAAACACACCTCTAGGAAGTCTTTACTGAGGCTGTGGCTTCCCCTTCCCCCCAGCAGTGTTAAAAAGTGTTCCCAGTCATTATCCTGAACAGCAGCATCTTTTCTGTGGCAGCCAACACTGGAAGGGATGGTGCCATCCACGGCTTTTCTCCAAGTGCCAACACCAGGAATGTTCTTTCATCCCTCCCCAAGTAACTCGGTGGCCCCTCAGCTCTGCTGTCACTCAGCACCCCCTGGCTGGCCAGAGGGCACTGCCCCTGGGCTGTCACTGTCCCTGGGTGTCCCCACCCAGCACCATCACAGCCCCGGACACTCCTGCACAGCAGCGTCAGTTTCAAGAGCCCCCGACCTTTAATAATCTTTTCTGCTGTTATCTGAACACTTCCTAATTCATCCCCTTCTGTCCCTGAAAAATCTAAATCCTATTTAAGTTAATGCCCTTCATTTTCATTTATAAAGACAGATACAAAATAATTATTTCCTATCTCTGCTGTTTCCTTATCTTCTGTCCTAATAATTCCTCGCTGTCTCTCTTTCATCATCTGTCTGCAGTACAAGAAACTTTTCTGTTACTTAAAATATTCTGTGTGTTCATTTTCTCCTCTTTCATATCTCGCTGCTGCTCTCCCCCCACCTGCCCTCATCCCCCCCCTTCCCCAGACCTGCCAGTGCTTTTTATCCTCACCCTTCACACTGATCCTCACATCTTCCCGGTGTTTGGATTTCAACGTGCAATTTTATATGCAAATTCCAGCAGGCCACCTCTTCAGTCTCTGCCTTTGATATCCAAGTAGCCCTGCCTGGCTGAAATGTTTTGCATAAGCATGGCAGGCTCAAAAGGCCAGCTCCATCCTCACCCCTATGAAAGCACCAGGGCAAGCAGGAACAGATGTGGCTCCCGGTGAAAATTTGATTAAAAAAAAATAAAGGCAGGAGACCAGCCCTGCATATGCCAAAAGAGACCCGATGCTCCAGCAGCAAGGGCACAGATTTTGCTCACTGCCACCACCAGGTGCTGGGGACAGGCAGGGCTCCAAGGGGTGCAGGCTCTGCTGGGGACCAACAGGTTCTGCTGCCCTTCAAACCCACTGCATTTCAGAGCACCAGGGCTCCTCTTAGGGCTCAGCCAAACCACCTTCCTGAGCAATCTACAGTGCCTGAGCATTGGACTTGATTATCCCAATGGGTCCCTTCCAACTCAGCACATTCTATGATTGTTTCACGCTCGTTACCCAGGGCAGATGATGGCACATTTGAGCCCTTTTCCCAGGCCCCATCCACTGGCACAGCCTGTGGTGCTCCTGCAGTGACCATCCTCCCAGATTCCCTGGAATCACAAATATTGGCCCTGGTGAAGTCAAATCACAACTGCCAACAGCTCCAGTCACACTGAGTCTCTAGATCAGCACAGCAATACTTCAGAGCCAGCTTAGGGGAGACAGAAGCTACATCCTTAGGATGTTTGTACTTGTTACATCCCATCCCGTGTTGACACAAATAAGACTCGTTGGGTGTGTGTGTGTCTGTGTACATTTATTAAACCCATTCTCCCATCGTCCATGTTGTCAGCCCTTGGTATAGTCTGTCTGCTCTTGTCTCTGCATAGTGAGTTACTCCTACATTAGCTGAAGAGCATTTATATGTTTGCAATCAAAAGAAACAGGATTGTAAGTCCTCAAGAACTGACAGCAGAGCTCTGAGCATCTGAGGTTCCCAAAATACATTTCTAAAGGCATTTCCTGAGAATGGCTTTACTTATTCCTGCAGACTATGGAAAACACTGCATTCTCAGGGCCATACGTGCCCCTCTCTAGAGCCCCTCCAGCTTCCCAAAGATGTTACAATTGACTCAAAATCGTTTAATCGCGGGCAGAACTTCAGAGCCCTGGTAATTGTTCACAGTAACTGCCTGGCTGTGGCACAAAGCAAGAGCTCTGTCTTACACTGTCTAGCACAGAGCAATCACTTCTGATAAATAATTTTGACTAGTGACTCATCAGCAGCCTATGCAGGAAGTATATATTTAAACCTGTTCAGCTTAAACAATTGTTAAAGATGTCAGTTTATCATGCAGACAGTTTTTATTGAAAGAAGGGAAAATATCATTTTTTAAATTAATGAGAGCAGACCTTATCTCAGCTGCTTTTACTACTCTCTATTTTGGAAAAATACTCTTTTATTGTTCACAATCGCTTCTCTTTTTTGGACCTACACACCAACAGCCACATTTCAAAAGACTTGATAAACATTAACCAGCAAAACCTCAGTGCTGGGAGCTGCAAAAGCAACAAATGCTCCCCTACCCTATAGCACAGTGGTTCCTGTGCTCCTGCCCCAGTTTGACCAGATAACCCAGCTCCCATCACCCTGCTGGGAACACAGCTGGCTGGTACCAGGGCATGGCCCCCAAGCCTTGGGTGCCTCCCAATTAAGAACACAGCTTTTGCCTCCACATTTTACTCAGCAACTGGATTCTTTGTTTTGTTTATCCGCTCTTGTCAGATCCAGGGTCAAAGATGGAACCTTCCCTCTGCCTTCAAACTCCCTAAATCACTCAGACTGTTAGATGGAGGATCTTGAAAACCCATATGTGCTCAGAGTGTCCGATTACAGGCTTTGATGCGCTTTATTACCCCGGAAAGTGGTGAGAATGGCAACACCATGTGGGCAGGACAGCTGCTGCCTTGGGGGGCTGGGGAGAGCCAGCGGCTCTGGGGATCAGCAGCCACTCAGGTAAGGCAGCAGGGAGACACCAAACGTGGATTCCTCTCCACGCAGGGTGCAGTCTGGGAGAGAAGAGCCACCTCTTCCACCATATGGGATTTTAAATTAATCCTGTCAGCTCAGCTGAAGGGGCTGCCAGTGTTTCAGACAGCTTGCTGAAAGCTCATGCACAGCAGTGAAGGGTGGGAAGAGCCCTCCTGCTGCAGGGCTGGCTGCATCCTGCATCCCATGGCCCACACCCCATGTCCTGCTGGCACCACTGCACCCTGCCCTGCTCCCCACCCCAACACAGGCACCCGAGACAGGGGTGTGGGAAAGGCCTGGGTAGCTCTGAAATAAAGACAGATTTTAAAAAAAAAACAAAACAAAACAGACTCTGCCTTCAGGATGGCAACTGGTAGGACGGCACAATAAAAGACAATGGATGATCTGTGAGAGGCAGATTGGGACTTCAGCATCTCATAAGACAGGAGAACTGGGACTTTGAAGTCAGACAGTAGAAAAGTCCAAGCTGATAAAAAGAAGCACTTTTCCAGCACAGTAATTAAGTTGCTGAAGTTATTGCCACAGGAAATAAGGACAAGAGCTTAGCAGGACTCCAGACAGGACTGCATGCTCACACAGCTACCCAGAGCATCCAGGCTTGTTTAAACACAGTGAAATATTTCTGAGAAGGCTTTTAAACCTCATCTTTCATGCTGAAGAGCACCTTGAAGCTTCATGCATGGGGCAGATAATGACACATTCATCAGCCTGGCCTCAAGCTCCACAGCAGAGCTGCAGCACCCACGACACAGCAGCACGAACCCTCTGGAACCGCTGACACCATCCCCGTGTGTGAGGCAGGACGCTGAGAACATGGACCATTAGGGGAAGGAAAAGGGACCCGGCAGGTCTCAAGCCTCCCAACTCTGTGGAAAGGGGAGATGCCCCTTCTCCCCCCCTCCCCAAAAAGCAGCTAAATCAAGCCCTGATGGACTATCATGAAGCTGCTGATGAAAACCCATGCAGCCGCCTCTGCTGAAAGGGCTGAGAGCTCTTCAGCCAGGTCCCCGCTGGGCTCTTGTGAGGAGAGGTCCTTTTAACTCCACGCTATTCCCAGACCATGGCCCTGATGTAAATGTTAACACGCTCTCCAGGACCAAGCACCTCCCGCACGTCAGAGGCCACGGAACGGCACCGGCAGCACCGGGAGCTCCGGCCGGGGGTCCGGGGGGTCCGGGGTCCCCAGGCCACCCAGCCCCTGCCCCACCAGCGCCCAGGGGAAGCAGGTACTTCAAGGAATTAACGCTGTTGCCAATTTGCAGTAAATACCGAGGATATTTAATAAATACATATTGCAAAGTGCAGCACGGATGGGAAACATCGGCGGCTGGGAGGGAAAGCCGCTCTGAACACAGCCAGGAAAAACGCTTGGGGAATGTTCTTGGAGATTTGAGAAGCTTGAGCCTAGGACATAAATCCCTGTTCTTTGTCCTTAACAATAGAGGATAAAGTCTGAGGCAGTTTGCCCGGCTGCGATGGAGGGATCTCAGTGCTGATGTCCAGCTGAATAGACCTGATGTCGCTGCCGGTTACCGGGGGTCACATCCTCCGAGGGACCAGCTCCCTCCTGTTCGCTTTGCGGCCGAGGGGCTCGGGAAAGCCCCGGTACGAGATCAGCGAGACTGAACCTGCTTTCACTCAAAGAGGAGGGTTTGCGGGAGGATAGAAAGGGGCAAATCCCAGTTGCAGGCACCGCAAGAGCAGGTTAGAGGCTGCACTTGAGCAGAGCTGGGAAGAAGCTCACACGAGCTGCTCGGGAGCAAACACAGCGGGCACGGAGGAGCAGGGAGTCTCCCTGGGAGACCCTGCCACTGGAAGAACATCTCACCAGGAGGTGCAGAAGAGGCCTTTTGTCCCCCACCTGCCTCCCACAGCCGTGCTCCTGCCCTGAGGAATCACCTTGGCAAGCTGGCAGGGAGGCACAGAACCTGCCCGGCAGCTGCGTCAGTCCCGCTCTCTGCGTGGGGAGGGAAATACCGAGGGGTGACACTATCTGGAGCTCTGCGGTCTCCTCTCCATACAAGATTTCCCCATCTCTTCCCTGCTGGTCTCTGCAGCAGCACGGAAAGGCTCTCAACAAGGCTCCCTCTAATCCCTCAGAGGTGCCACTGCCCGTTCATGCTCCACGGGAGCTCTGCCTCTCCGTTAAATCCCTCAAGCCATCTCCAAATCACCTAATCTCCATCTCCACCACCTCCCTCTTTTCAGTGACCTTCCCCCTCACATACAGTATCTGCAGCCTCCCAGATAACTCTCTTGCAGCCTTATCTGTGAGAGTATTTTAGCTCCTGTCCTGGCATTGTGCTCAAAGCAGCAGGGAAGACATGCAAGGAAAGCACCCGGAGCATTCAGGATGGGATGAAGAGGAGGCAGCTTTCCAGCTGCTCACCTCAGACCTCTGGAGCACCTTTGCTTTTGCAGGAAGAACAACATGCATCACACCAAGAGCCCATCTGCCAGACCCTCACAGCAGACCCAGCTGCACTGACCAGTCAAACCAGTTGCACAGAAGATGGTGTTTGAAGATGGTTCTCCCTTTGATGTCCTGGTGTGAAACCCTTGACACAGGTGCCACTGCTCTGTGCTGGGGGTCCACATCCAGCTGTGCTCCCGGATCTCCCTGGCCACAGCCACTTGCCCTCAGTTGTCCCACTCCCCTGACACAGATGTACAACTGTCAGCCCTCAGCTCTGACCTACTCCACAGCCAAGCCTGCTATTGTCCCAGGAAGGGAAGAGCAGGAGAAGAGACTGAAGTGGGGACACAAACTCAGCAGTGGAGCAGGCAAAAAAGGTCTAGGCAGGAAGAGTTCCTTGCACAAAGCTGGAGCAGTTTCACTGGCTGCAGCACAGCCTCACCAGAAGTAACACATGTGAGCTGCTGGACCCTCCTGGAGCCAGGGGAGCTGGGAGGCTGCCCCAAACGATCCAAGGGGCAGAGTCCCCACCTGAGGGGTCCCCATGTAGCACAGCCAGTTACATTAATGGCCATTCAGGGGTCTGTAGTGCCCATAAAGGCTGCAAGCAGCTCATCTGTGAACTAGGAAGATGTGATTTCTAAATAACTCAGAATTCCCAGGTCTCTTGTAAGCCTGCTTTTATTTTTAACAATACAGAGCTTCCCCCAGACTTTACCAACATAAACGGACACTGAAGGAGACAGATGTGGGCTCTGCCCTGCTAACGAGGAACACCAGAAGCACACGCAGCAGCCAGGGCAGAGGTGAGGACTGACTGCTCCATGAAGAGGAGATAGCAGGGGTGCAAAGGCAAGGCTTTGGCTGCGAGGTTACTCAGAGGTTGCACACAGGCTCTGCTCAGTGCCTCAGCCTCGGCGCGCTCTGCAGCTAATGAATGTTACAGGAGGAGAGGGAGGAGGCAGAGGCTGGAGGGAAATGGAGCAGAAATGCAAGGCTGCCATCTCAGATAGCATCTGCCTCTCCCCAGACAGGCTCACACAGGCACAGCAGCACCCACAGGACCAGGAAATCAGCTGGAGCAGGGGAGAAAGGGAGAATGGACTGGAGTGGGCATCAGCAAGGGATGTGTCCCAGGCTCCAGGCTACACACACTGCCCCTGGCAGAGGGTCACACTGGTAACTGGAACCGTGATGATGATACTGGCTCTGCTGAGCTCTGCCTCTCTGCTTCGTGTTCCTCTGCTCAGGAGGAGGAAATAGCTCTGGCCCTGGCTCAGCCATCAGCTTCCCCTGAACCCTGCCCATGTCACCTCCCTGCTTGGAGCAGCTCCCCATGGTGCTGGGGGTGCTGGTGGGTGCAGCTGAGCCTCTCCCTGCCCTCAGCACTTTACAATATTAGCAACGAATTGCCACTGCTGGGGGGCAGCAGCCAAAGGAGGTAAAACAACAAGCTGAGGATCAGAGGGCAGCTGTAAGCTCAGTCTGCCACAGCAGCTCCAGTGCTCTCCCCAAGCCCCCCTCCTGCTCCTCCTCCCAGGGGCTGGTGCCTCTCCCACAGCCCAGTGCCCACTGCAGGTCTGCGCTGTGGGCACAGCTTCCCGACAAGCAATCACATCTTAGAGGCTCCAGCATTTTCTTAGAACACCTCAAATTGCTTTTTTTACACCTCACTGCTCAGTGCCAACCCCAATTCATGTTATTTGTGCATTTGCTTAGAGGACATTATCTGATCAGTCACCCTGCAAGAGGCTGGGGAAGAGGCTTCAGCTTCTCCCTGTTACCACAGCAGGTCAGGCACGAGGGAATCCGTGCAAGTGTTTTGTACACCAACCTGCTTCCCCGTGTGCATGGGAAGGCCCCTGCTAGTGTCCTGAGCACAGCATGACATGGCCCAGGACAAGGCACAGCTGGTCCAAGGGATAATCTCAGGGTGCTGAGCCCCTGCCCACCCCTCTGCCTGCTCCCCAGCTAGGCAGGATCCTCTTCAGGGAAGCACAGACAAGAGCACTTGGTACATTTATATGTCTATTCCCTCTGCTGGCAGAAGCTGGAAAAGGTACCACCCAAAAACCTCCTGAAGAAGCTAGGACTCATGCGAGATACATTTTCAGATGTATTTCACATGCACAGACAGCAGCACACCCTGCCACGGTGCTGCAGCCCCAGCAGAGCACACAGCTGGGCTCCTGCTCTCCAAGGGACACATCAGAGGCTCCACCACATCACCTTGCAAGCTCCATCCACAAAGAGCAGACAAAACAGCTAGTGTGACAGCATGAGCCTCACCGTGGCCCCCAAGCTCCCTGTCCTTCATGCTGGCCACATCAAACTGCCACCTATTGCAGCAGGAGCCCACAGCCCTTGTTTGAAGAAAGGTTCAAAAAATCGCTACATTAATAATTTTTATATTAGCCCATCCCTCCAAGCTGTTCCTTCCTAACCATCTGCAGGTCCTGAAATGTGAGTTTTTAGTCATAAATGCCAGGCCTCCTTTTGGAAATGTATAAGCTGTTTTGCTTCCATTACCTGAACAGCTTCCAGCTGGTATATCCAGGCATTTTCATTTTCTGAACTCACCACAAAATGGCCCGATAAACTTCACAATACATAACTCTACAGATACTGACTACTTCACAGTTCCAAAAGATTTCCTCCTTCCTCTGACAGAAGCCAGGTACCCAGCAACTCCTGTCCAGGAGCCCATCTGCCAGGGCTCAGAGGGGCACAGGCTCTTGGGCAGCAGCAGCTCCAGAGCTGCGCTCACAGAAGACGACATATTTCAACTCCCATATTGCAGCCACAACCCCTGATGCACTATCAATTAAGAGCAGCAATAATTACAAATGGAAAACTGCAGACCTCAGAGCAGATAATGCGTTTCCATTAGATTAAGTAGTCATAGAAATCAAAAATAAAACCTATACTTCGGCTAATTAAGCCCACTCACCATCTGATTAAGATGTGTTGCGATACCATGGAAAAGCACCAAAGAGCTATTGTAAGTAAACCAACACAACTGGGTATTAATACTATATTCCTTGTCAGGAGGGATAATTGATCTGCCTGGAGGTTAACAGAGATAATTGCTGGGAGTTGACAATCCTGTCAATGCTGAACCTCTTGCTCCAAGCACCATCAGGGGGGAAAGGGAGGCTGAAAACTGCCCCAGACAGTCCTATTGGTACTGCTGAAAGGATCCCCCCTTCACCTGGCTTTAAATAAAGGCACTGGGGGTGGGTTGAGCTTCTTCCCAGTCCCCAAACCTTTCACACAGAATCCTTTAACTCAGTCGTGTTCGAGGAAATCTGATTTGGGGCTCTAACAATAACACTCTGCAATGCTTTACATCTTGGGGGTAGGAGCAGAACTGCCCCTTTTTCATCTGTCTGTGAATCACACCTGCAAGGCCTGGCACTGGGACTAACCTCCTTCACCTGGGGGAGTCTGGGGCCAGAGGTTTACAACAGCATCTGCCAGCACCTTGAAGAGCATTTCAGGTCCAGCTTGGGAATGAAGCTCTAGGTACAAAAGCCCATCATTCAGACTGTTACCAGAGAAGGCATTTATGTCATGGGGTAAACTGCAGTATGTAAGGAGTACTCATCAATGGTCTGCTGTCCAGCCCAAAGGATGTACTTGCCAGGATTGCTACCAGGGTCTGAGGTCTGGCACTACTTCTTTCAATTCATGACCAAAATGATGGGATAAAAAGAATACTGAGATTTGCAGATGACACTGTGCTAGAAGCAGACAAGTTTAGGTTTGATAGCGATCCTGAAACTGGAAATATGATCTAAAAGCCCAGGGAAGGTAAGGAACCTGTAGGGTATTGCTAGAAGAACAAGGGTGCAGAAGGAGCCCAGGGTGTCTGCAGGTCACAGACTGAACAGGAGTTGAGTGTCAGGGTGTAGGATGAAGGCAGCAAGGGGGATACACAGAGGAGCAGCTCTGCTGGGAACACTGCAGCAGTGGAGCTGAAGGATCTGCACAGCTCCTGGGCATCACCCCCAGAGGGGCTCCTCCCTGCTGCCTCTAAAGCCCATGTTCCCATGAGAGCTGGTTACAGAAGATCCACAGAATATGAAGATAAAAGGGGAGTGACAGTGATTTTAAATATTTGAAGATTGGTTTTGGCATTGTTTACTCAGCCAGGACTCCAAGCTCTGGGTTCCAGGTCTGGTTGTTACTGTGGAAACCAGCTCAACGTGGATGTATGAAATGAAAGGGCTCACCAATTAAATGATTTTAAAAGTGAAATGAAACCTCAGGGAACACAACATGACAGGTTGCTCCATATTTAGGATTATTGGTTTCAATGCTTTGCTCCAAGGGGCAGGAGATATCTGAGATGCTCTGCTTGCCTGTGAGCCCATTGCTGAGGCACTGCTGTTCTCCAGGACAACCCAAAGTGCTGAGGAGCAGCAGCTCCTGACCCATGCCCACAGGACAACCCCCAGACAGCACACATCCAAAAACCTGGAGCAGAAACTCCTGGGCAGAGCTCCCAGAAGCAGGGCTGCAGAGCCTGAGCCCTGGAGCTCACATGCTGCACAGACCAGGATTTGCTTCTGCACAGCTTTGGTGTGTCTGTTAATGGGAACACTAATCCTCACTTCCTGCCTGCATTAGTATTTGCAAAGAGCTTGGAAACCTCCCGGTACAAAGAGGTGTAAAATGGTGAAAAGCATCACTCACCCCCCACCCGCTGGAGAGGAGCGAGCTAAGCTGCTGCTCAGAAGAGCCTGTCTGAGGAAATGCAGATGAAACGTGAGGTCAGACCAGGATTTACCCCTCATCAGCAATGCCAGGCTGCCCTGGGGATGAAGGCAAAATAGCCAACAAGAGTCATCAAAAGCTGGGAAACCCCCTTGAAGCTTGTCCCCCTTCCCTACAGAGGGCAGGGACACCATGGCTGCCAGCACAGCCCCTGCACATCTGTCCCTCTCCCAGCAGCTTAGACAAGTGTCACTGCCCCTATTTTTAGAGAGGAGCATGGAGGGGATTAAGAGCCCCACAGCAGGTCACAGGGTGACAGGACAGCTGGGATGACAACACCCATCTCTGCAACAAGAGCACAGGGCCTTATTAGCCACTCAGGGCCCATCTGTCCTGGCCTATTCCCAGTTCCCAATTAGGAATTCTGCAGACCCCATTTGCTTCAGCATCTGCCAGTGCACAGAGAGGGACACAGGATTCTGGGCTTGCAGGGGCCACAGAGGTTGTTTGTCTCACCTCACAGGGGAAAGTAGATCAACGAGGTGCTTGGAGGAGCTGAGGGCACATTTGACAGCATCTATAAGGTTTTCTGTCACGCTATCCAAAGGATATTTCTTTGCTGTCCAAGCACCACCACCATTGTTTACATAGGGCCAGAAGATGGATTTGTGGTTTGTTCCCTCCTGTTACACTCCCTGTCCTCACTCATCACACACCCGTCAGCCCCTCGCGGCGCCCGCGAGTCCCAGGCTCCTGGAGTGAGTTTCCCCTCCCTCAGAGCAGGGTTGGGGAAGATCTGTGTGTCCCCTGTCACCAGCTGTTAAACTGAACTCCAATCAACAGCAGTGAGGACGCAGCTGGTGGGTGGCAGCACCAGCAGTGGGTGGGGACCCCATAGCCCATCTCCGCACTCAGTTTCCAGCCTCATTAGAAGCTCAGCTCAAACTCAGAACCCCCCCAAACCTCTTCAGCAGAGGAAGAGGAGGCAGGACTGAAGCAGCATCCTTGCACACATGCACCTTTCCCCACCCATCCCCTCATGGGAAGGGGGATGGGTCCCCAGGTTCCCCCGGTAGCCCCCAGGGACACACACACAGAGCAGACCTTCCCTCCAGCTGGAGCCAGCTGCTTCAGGGGAAGAGGAACTGGCAGCCAGTGCTTTTAATTGAGTAATTTAAACATTATTGATTTTTCCTACTAGCTGGCAACAAGGCCCAAACCCCAGGCAGACCAGAAATGATTAAAAAGTAGTCTATCCTCAGACAACTGAGATACCATTCTCCTCCCACATGGAAGGAGCAGATGGAAACCCAAACGAGCTGCTGGGTCAGCTTTGTTCCCAGCAAGAGGAGACAAGGGGAGTGCAGGACTAAAGCTTCTTCACCTGCCTGCTCCATACAGCCAGTTAAAGGAAGATGAAGAAGGCTGACAGACAGAGGTGAAAAATGTCCCAGAACTGCAGCACTAAAGCCAGTAACACCCTGAGCATCTCCTAACACTCCAGCTTCTGTCCAGACACCGAACACGCGCTGCGCATCAGCAAGTTGCAAATCCGGTGTCGGGAAGGGCAGCAAAGCGGCACTAAAGGCTCCACAGGCTGCAGAGCCAGGACCTGCCAATCCTGCTTGCTCCCTGTAAGCATGACAGGCTCTGCAGGTCTCAAAGAGGAACGTGAAAGAGGGCAGCCAAGAGCTTTTCATGCCCCCGTGTAGGAGAGTCGTGCCTTAAAATATGCTTGCAAATGTGTTAAGTCCACTTGAGCAGAGGCAGTATAAGCAGGTTATGCGTGCTGTGGCACCACTCACATCCCAGGCTCAGCTGTGTTCTGACATGTGAGCAAGCCATAGGCTGGCAGCTCCTCCTTCATGTTGGAAATCTGCAGCCACATAGCCATGCTGCTCCAAAAATCTCTCTAACCTCTTTCTCCCTGCTAAGGGAGCAACCAGCTCATGGGCAGCCTCCAAGAGAAGGGACAGTGAAGTATTTCTCTCTGCTAGAAGAGATGAACTTGTTATAAAACAGTTGCCAATGCAGTGATGAACACAGCAGCATCACACACAGAAATTGAAGATGCACTTTAATGGCTTTGCTATTGATCTGAAGATGGTGATTTTGCTTTTGACATTGGAGCATGCAATGGGCAAGGGAAAAAGGCAGCTTGCAGGCTGCTGAGGACATCTCTCTGCACCTGCTCGTGGGTTCATCGGCACCACTGCATCAGAGCTGGGCCCTGCCAGGTACCCCATAGAACTGAAACAACCCCTGCCAGAACTGTCAGACCACTTGAGGGGCTACGTCCCTGAAACTGTCTCCTGAGTGCAGACCCACAGCTGTGGCACACAGACCCCTCAGGAAGCACACCAGAACTACCCCAGGAGCAATAGCAACTGAACAGCTTGAATCACTCCAAGAGCTGAGGCCTCTTTGTCCAAGGAGAGAAGCAAACAGAAACTCACAAAGCTGAAACCCAGTGGAAAGGATTTGACAGTCCCTTATTTCAGCCCAGTAACCCAGAGTTTCAAGGTAATGTTCTCTTTTCAATTCCTCCAGCTCCCCCGAAGGGAACAGGCATGCCAAGTGGCCTAATGTATCAGGAAATCCTGACACATTTAAATAAGAAAGCAATCAAACACTTTAATGGGGGGCCAGGAAGGAAACTATTAAAGCAATTTCAGCATGACCTTAACACCTTCCACTATTGTAGCCAAGAACATGAACACTTAGCAAGTCTGGGCAAGGGGATCAGGACACCAGCCTCCATCCCTGTCTCATGCCCTTGCACCCTCACACAGCCTTGCTGTGCTCCCTGCGAGAATGTTGGACACATCATGGCCTCAAACCAGCTCAACCTCTCTTTTCCTCCTGGCTACTTCTAAAGACTAGTTAGCCACCATTTGGCAACAGGAGAACATAAGCTTGTGCCCAAACAATGCCCACCTGGGCAGCATTATGTACACAAGCCCCAAGTGTCCCCCAGAGGGTCCCAAGCCCATAGCAGAGCTCAGCAGGAGCCTCCCTGCTGCCTGATACCCACCCATCTCACGTAGCCATCACAATAAATGACTTGCACTTCCACGGTACTTTTAACAGGAGGACTTCAAAGCCCTTGTAGATGCAGAGGGCCCTGTGACACCCTTAACAAGTACATTTTTAGTCTCAGTTTTATGGATGAGGAAATTGAGACTAGTGAGGTAGAATAATTTTCCCACATGACAGAGGAAAGGACAAGCAGCCACAACGAAGGAAGAACCCGAGAGCTGTCTCTCAACTCCCTGCCCAGACAGGCCTCAGGGGAGCAGCATCCCTCCCAGGGCCAAGCACAACCTGCAGAGCAGCTGGTCCCTGCCTGGGCTCCAAACCACAGCCCGGAGCCCTGACCCACCCAAACACCCACCAGAGCCCTGAGGCACCAAGGGCTTCAAGCGAAGTGAACCAGAGGGCACTTGGCAGCAATTTCACAGGAAAAGGGCTTTAATGAACAAGTTCTGCACAAGGGTTTTTTTCCTGCAGCAGCAGAGCAGGGACGCAGAGGCAACTCCTGCTTGTAGCTTAAATGAGTGGGTTTCCAAAGGGCAGGAACTGGACAAGGGCCACTCACACACACCACCCCCCAGCACCTCCTGGGTGCAGAGAGCAGCACAGGGGACACAAGATTTTCAGAGAAAGGCTGGGGAAGAGGAGGGGAGGGCAGGGGGTCCCTGGCACAGGATGCCTGCCAGCATCTCCACCTGTCCAGCTGAGGGAGGGTGTGCAGGGCTGGGCACCCCCAGCCCCCCTTTGAACAGTCTCATTGACGAGCCTTGTCATCGTTCCTCAAGACTAATTTTTTTAAATTGCAAAATCTTACAGAGCTATTAACCTCAAAAGAGTTTAACATATGGCAGCACAAGTCTCCCTCTTACCCTAATTATAAGACTTGCAGTAATGGGGCTGTCTTTTAAGTTACAGCTGCTATGCTTTTGGCTTTTCACTAACATTACATCCTATTAAGGAGCTACATTTAATGCATGCAAATTGCCAGAACACAGAGTGCTTCGGACCAGCGCGGGGCTGCATTTGAGCAACAGCAGCAATATCCCAGGGTCAGGCTCACCCTGCTGAGCACTCCCTATGATCCATCAATCACGCTCCACTCATTAATTAACTAATTCATTAAATATCTTTATAGATGAAGGCTCATCAAGGCGGAACACTGTGTTGACAGCGACGTCCTGTCAGCACTTAGCAGTACAAGCTTCCCCCCAAGCCCAGCCATCCCCCCCACCCCAGCCTCCCCACACTCACTGCAGCTCCTGCAGTCTTCCCTCCTCCTCAGCTCCTGGGGAAAGAACTTTGCCTTCCTGCCCACTGCCTTCTATACCCTCTTGGGCTGCCCCACAGCTGCACCCACTAGAGCCCTGAGGCACCAAGGGCTTCAAGCGAAGTGAACCAGAGGGCACTTGGCAGCAATTTCACAGGAAAAGGGCTTTAATGAACAAGTTCTGCACAAGGGTTTTTTTCCTGCAGCAGCAGAGCAGGGACGCAGAGGCAACTCCTGCTTGTAGCTTAAATGAGTGGGTTTCCAAAGGGCAGGAACTGGACAAGGGCCACTCACACACACCACCCCCCAGCACCTCCTGGGTGCAGAGAGCAGCACAGGGGACACAAGATTTTCAGAGAAAGGCTGGGGAAGAGGAGGGGAGGGCAGGGGGTCCCTGGCACAGGATGCCTGCCAGCATCTCCACCTGTCCAGCTGAGGGAGGGTGTGCAGGGCTGGGCACCCCCAGCCCCCCTTTGAACAGTCTCATTGACGAGCCTTGTCATCGTTCCTCAAGACTAATTTTTTTAAATTGCAAAATCTTACAGAGCTATTAACCTCAAAAGAGTTTAACATATGGCAGCACAAGTCTCCCTCTTACCCTAATTATAAGACTTGCAGTAATGGGGCTGTCTTTTAAGTTACAGCTGCTATGCTTTTGGCTTTTCACTAACATTACATCCTATTAAGGAGCTACATTTAATGCATGCAAATTGCCAGAACACAGAGTGCTTCGGACCAGCGCGGGGCTGCATTTGAGCAACAGCAGCAATATCCCAGGGTCAGGCTCACCCTGCTGAGCACTCCCTATGATCCATCAATCACGCTCCACTCATTAATTAACTAATTCATTAAATATCTTTATAGATGAAGGCTCATCAAGGCGGAACACTGTGTTGACAGCGACGTCCTGTCAGCACTTAGCAGTACAAGCTTCCCCCCAAGCCCAGCCATCCCCCCCACCCCAGCCTCCCCACACTCACTGCAGCTCCTGCAGTCTTCCCTCCTCCTCAGCTCCTGGGGAAAGAACTTTGCCTTCCTGCCCACTGCCTTCTATACCCTCTTGGGCTGCCCCACAGCTGCACCCCATTGCCACCAGCCTGCCCTGCCCACCCAATCTATCCCACCTGCTCCCAGCCCAATCTGCCCCACCTGTGCCCAGCACTATCCCTGTCAACCTGCCCAACCCTGGAAGAAAGGAAAACTGCTGCACAGCAACAGCAGAATTCATTTGTTTTTGAGGAATAGTAATAAAAAATTTTGCAAAAAAACCCCAACCTCAAAACACATTCTTAAATAATAAAGGCAAGGCGAGGCTGGGGGGCAGTTGGGGCTGGGGGAGCAGGGGGACAGGGCTGGCTGGGGAGGGGAACGGAAAAGCCTCAGCATAGCAGCAGGTTTCCCAGCCCAACAGTGAGAGGCACAGCCCTGGTGGTTTTTTTGTGCCAGACACAGCTATTAGCTGTGGGGGGTGTTGCTGTAAGGACAGCAGCTCTGAGCTGGGCCAGGTTCTGCCAGGAAAGGCTTTCTCTGGGGATTTTTGGGAAAGCCTGCGTGAGCCTGGAATGGCATTTTCCTGCTGTACAAATGAAGCTGCACCAGAGAGACACAAGGAGCTGCTGCGAGCAGAGCTGTGCCCACACCACCCCAGCCAAACCCACCCGCAGCGCCGAGGCCACGGTGCTGCACATGTCCCATGGGACCCCACCTCCCTGTCAGCCCCCTGCCCTGTACCCTGCAGCATCACTGCAATCAGCCCCTCAATGACCAGCGTGGCCGTGAGCTGCAAGCAGAGCCAGCGGGTGCCACAGCCCTGGCTCCAGCCCAAGGACTAATGCACTTTTGCAAGCCTGGAGTCCAAGCAGACACCTGGAGCCAGAGAAGGAGCCCCTGCCAGCCCACCCTGCCCTAGCTGGTTGTCACCCCATTGCTCCCAGGGCTGATGAGTTCTGGTGACCAAGGCCTCCCCCTCCCCTTTCTCCTGGCCCCCCACCCTGGAGGAGGTGCCGTGCTGCGCAGCCTGCGGTAATGGTCACCTCTGCAGCAATTCCTGCTCCCTGAAGAAAAGCCTCCTGGCCTCGGTGCCACAAGCTGTAATACTGAAAATGGCTGTAAATTGGAGAAATTGGCACATTGCAGTCCAGCAGGACAGTTTTTGAATTGCTCCATGCAGCTGTGCAGTTCTGGGTGCTATGCTGCCTGCATCCTAAACCAGGAGGTAGAGCATCTTGGCAGCTGAAAAGGACAGTCTTGTTTTGGCTTTTCCTCCTTGTCTGTCCAGAACCTTCAGGCTGCTTCCTGGTGACCTGTGGTGGGAGGAGGCTGGGCCAGCTGTCTGCTTGTGGGAACCCCATCCCACTTCCAGGGAGAACAGAGGGGTAGGGAGAATGAGACACCTGGGTGGAAGAACACCTGACTCCATAGTCTCCAGGCGTAAAAGGGTCTGCATTTACACTTGGCCACAAGGCCATTCTGCTCTTGTGCCCCAAAGAGACAAAATTCTGGAGTAAGAAAAATTGTGGCAAGATGAGAAAGTGAAAAAAAACCCAACAAACCCAAATAGTGTCTTGTCTGCAGGAGGAGGGGGACAAAAACCAAACCCTCATTTAACAAGCCATAATGAACTACTTCATTCATCATTTCTTCTGGTGAACAAAGAGTGAGGAGGGTTTGTGGATGGTGTCTGGAAGTCAGGCACCACTCAGGAGCCAGCTTTTACTGTTGTGTGGTTCTTCTGGGAAGCCAACAAGACTGGCTCATTAAATTTGAGTATTATCTCTGTAGCTTTCTGCATTGGTTGATTAAAGTTTAATTGCTTGTTTTGTGGCTTTTCCAGCCCGTTGCAGAGCCTTGTCCCTCCCACCAGCAGCCCAGCGACCACAGGGGGCAGGTGGCCTTGGGGCTTTGGGTGGTGAGGTGGCTGGGCTTGCACAGGTCTTGGGGAGCTCCCGGGGGTTGCTGTCTTTCTCCGGGATGCTCTTCTACCTGCTCTGCCAAGTCCAGCTCCATATGGCTCCCTTGGGAAGCCTCCTGCTCCTTGTCTTGCCCACCCACCTGGCTCCATGGAGAACCCTCGGCATGGACCAAGCCATGGTGCTGGAAGTGCAAGCTGCCTGAGCCCTGCCTGCAGAGCCCCTTCTGTTCTTGGTGGCCATGGTAAAGCTCCCCAGTTCTGCCTGCAGATCAGGCAGGCCAGAGCACCTCCTTCCCAGTGTCCATGGAGCCTTCCCACTTCCCCAGGGAACACCTGCAGGAGCCAAACTGTGGTGCCCGACACGGTGCCTGGTGGGACGAAAATGCTCTTGGTGGAATTAAATGTTAAGTCTGAGGGAGCAGAATTGTACCGAGGTGTTTGCGTGTGCGTTGAAGTGCAGAATGGCCTGAAGCTGTTTGTCTTCAGAATTTAATGAAATGCTTTGTTTACAGCAGTGGGCTGGATGTGTGAGCTGCAGGTGCACACGGTGCCTCACGAACAGAGCGAGCACCGGCACCCGCTGCCTGGGGAGCCCGCGCACCAGGATGAGCCCTGGCAGGAGCCAGGAAAAATACAGCCCTGGCTCCTCAGTGAGAAAATTTGGTCACCGGAGGTGATCCTCAGGATTGCCAGACTTCCTTCCAGCTGCTCCCATGGGATCAGTGCACCTTGGTGTGTCCCCTGAGATAAGGAGGGGCACTCACCCACCCCTGCCTCTGCCTCGCCACCCGGCTTGCCGGGGCACGAGGCAGCTCCCTGCGGTTTGGGGGCTCAGACAGATGGGGATTTGGAACTGGGAGGGTGAGTGCTACCACAGAGCTCCCCGTCCTGCTGCCAGGGGGACATGCCACATCCCTGCCAAGCGCAGGGGACAGGAGCACAGCACAGCCCCACACTGCCGTGAGGGCAACGCGTACGCAGCGTCACTTACCTGGCAAAGTTTCACTTGACCTCCTTTCTGTGGAACTACAATGCACCTTTCTTCTCTTTCTCCCTTTTTTTTTTTTTTTTTTCTTTTCCCATAAAAATCTGAAGCCATTTGCAGTATTACAGCTTTTGCTGCATAAACCTGGGGGATTTTCTTCAGGGAGCGAAAAATTGATTCCGAGGTTTCCATTAAGTCACATTAGCACAGCATGGCCACTTGGAAGGGCTGAGCTTGGCAGTGAGCACATTGTAAAAGAAATGGGGCGTTTTCAATGCCCAACTTTGGCAGAGTTAAGCTGGAACAGCCCCATTAAGCTGCTTTTACTGTGGGGCGTGGGAGCTGGCCTCTGCAGAGCCTGGGGATCAGCCAGGCACTGGGACACTGCTTGACTAATGTTACGGCAGGTTTTTTCTTCTGGGTCTCCATGGCAGAGGGAAGGAAGGCACGGGGAGAAGGGGGGCTGGCCAGAGGGTGTCCTGCAAATAGAAGTCAGCTCCTTGTGCTGGAAAGCAGCCACCTAGCCCCTCCCTGGAGCATCCCTGTCACTCCCTCCATCCACAGCGCTGCCCTGTAATTTCTCCTGGCTGTTCCAGCCGTGACCTGCCAGCTCACTCATGTTTTGGCTGCGCTCTGGGGAGCAGAGGTTGAGGATCACACTTACTGATGCACTGAGACAGTGATCCCCTCGCTCCGGGCTGTGCTCACCGACTGTGGCACTCTCAGAGTTTCTCCAGCCTCTTCAGTGTGAGCAACTGCAAATAGAAGTCAGCTCCTTGAGCAGGAAAGCAGCCACCTAGCCCCTCCCTGGAGCATCCCTGTCACTCCCTCCATCCACAGCGCTGCCCTGTAATTTCTCCTGGCTGTTCCAGCCGTGACCTGCCAGCTCACTCATGTTTTGGCTGCGCTCTGGGGAGCAGAGGTTGAGGATCACACTTACTGATGCACTGAGACAGTGATCCCCTCGCTCCGGGCTGTGCTCACCGACTGTGGCACTCTCAGAGTTTCTCCAGCCTCTTCAGTGCCAGCAACCAGCTCCTGCAGCCCACATCCCTGCCAGCTGCTTTGCAGGTGATGGGAACCCCCAAAGTGGCAGGTCCCTTGGCAGGGGGCAGGCCCTGGCACGGAGCTGCCTGATTGATGCTGCGATTATGTGCTTGCACCTTGGCACTGCAGTAATTGTGCTAGACAGAGCTGCTGAAATACCACCAGACACAGTATTACTCACATGAAAATGAGGCCTTAAATGTCATTATTTGTGTCATTATTAATAGCCCCTAATTGTGTTCTCTAATCATCATGAAATTATGTTAATATTAATACTCACATCAAAACTGCCTAGGGAATGAGGAGAAAGACTTTTTAAAAAACCAGCCTGCCATACGTCAGGCCCCATTAATGCAAAATGTTTGCCTGGTGCAGCTACAGGTTGGGCTGCCAGGAGGGGAGGTAGGGATTCGGGGGGGAGAGGGGGGGCTTTTTCTGCACCTCCAAGCCCTGCACCACGACGTCCCAGGGACCCCTCAGCACATCCCGAAGAACTCACACCTGGAGATCACATCGCAGCTTCCAAGGAGCTTTATTTCTTTTGGGAGGGTTTCCAGTGGTCCATCAGAGGGAACAAAGCTGGATTCTTTATTTACACCCGGACATCTCAGGCAATGCAGGAACATCACAACGTTTTGTAGCGTTACTGACCTTCTGTATGTGTTTTTCCTCTGTCAAATTCAGATTTTCATTGTTTTTTTACCAGCATAAAAATCCACCCGAAAGGATGACACCAGCATGAGCTCACCGAAGAAATGTTTGGAAGAAAGACTCCCACAAGCACTCGTTGTAATGGCTGTTGCTGAAGCGCTGAACTCTGTGGATGTTCAGAACACTTGGTATCCTGTACAATCATTATAATTACTGTAACAGGTCCAGCTTGACCACAGAGCCCTTTGCCACAGCAGTCTTACAGCAGTGGGATGCTCACATGCAATGGGCAGCAGACTCGGCCTCCACCAGCTTCCAGTCCAGTCCAGTCCAGTCCAGTGCAGTCCCCGGGTGCAGGGCCACAGCCACGAGCAGGCAGGAAAAAGAGATTTCTGGGAAAAAAATAAAACAATGAAAATAAATCCCTTTCTCTGCAGTTTCACTTTCCACCCAGCCCTCCTTGCAAGTATCCAAACGCCTTCCTTAATAAACCAGAGAGGTTTCTAAGTGCCCGCACTATTGTGCCTCGAGTTCAATGTAACTCCCCGCATGAAAATGACTGTGGGGCAGCTGTGCGGGGCGGCGGTGCGGGGGGGCTGTGCGGGGCAACT
>NW_009951820.1:255490-258394 GCF_000747805.2 Chaetura pelagica | reverse complement strand
GGCATCGCAGGGCGGGTTTTTTTCCTGGGGTGGGGGAGAGGAAGTTTGCGAAGGTATTTAACACTTTCCTGTGAATGGTTTTTCCATAAAATATTAATGCCGTATATATAATCTAATTGATTCCTTAGGGCAATAACCTCTGACAAAACGGCCCTGATTAGGAGATAATTGAGTGTGTTGAATCGCGTCCTAAGAGAGCTTAATGTTGACAAGGTCCATTATCTGGTGATAATGACCCCCTTTTGTCAGGTGCTCGGGCCATTAGGGGAGACTTGGGGGGATAAATCCTCCCTGAACTCTTTTGTCCAATTACTCGGGTCGCTTTGCAAATCAAAGCTGATGTTTGCAGCCCGGGGGGGAGGCAGGAGCATCAGGCGGGGGCTCCTCTGCCCCAGAGGTGGGACGAGTTGGGATGGGGCGGGAGGGCCGGTGTGCTGCACCCAGCTGCCTGCTGATGAGGACATCCCGGGTCATTGGAGGGGAAGGGATAACACTTCATTAGGATAATGCTCCGTTTCAGAATCAGGCTTTTCCTTGCTCCCTCTCTGCCCGAAATAAGTTACTGCCAAGTACCGGGGCCACTGCACTTGCTGTAAGAGTGTGCTCGGCTTTGGGATGTGCGAGGGCAGCTGAAAGAATGCGTGTCAGTCTGGAACTCCGGAATCCGGGATTCAGATCCTGGCTCAGAATGAAGCTGAGGGGTAGGAGATGGAAGCTCCTCCACCCACAAGTCGCCCTGGGAAGTATCCATGAGCCATACCCAGAGCATCTTTCTGGCTGGGTTCATGTTTCCCCATCCAAACCCTTCACCCGGAGTGTGCTGAAGCATCTTCTTACAATTTAGGATAACTCGGGATTGCACATTTTCTGGGAGGATGCAGGAAAAGAGATGGGAAGCCTGGGAGCTGGTCCTGGGTGCTGTGGATGTGTGTGCTTCTCCCCTGCTCCCTCTGTGCTCCCTCCCACGTGTGCACATGTATGGACACTCAAAAAAGCATTAATGTAAACCACCATTGATTTCAATTTATATTAATACACTGTGCAGTGAACTGAGGTGGCCGATTCACAATCCTCATCAGGTTTCAGTGTGCTGGGTAAATCAGATCCCTTGGTTCACCATCGTTTAATTATAAGCAAATTGTAAGTGAATTAAGATGAATCGAATTAGAACCACTCCAATACTGAATAAAAGCATCCACCAAGGAGTCTGTGAAGGTTTAACTAATCTACTTCGAGAAGTAATTGGGATGCACTGCCCTGCACATCCCTGTCTGGCCAAGTGCTGAGCAGCAGCAGGAGCCTGGTGCCAGGCAGGAGGGCAGGGCCTGGGCATGGAGCAAAGAGATCCCTCAGCCCCAGCAGCTCCTGAGCTTCCAGCCACCGGGCAGGGCAGCAGGGCTGGCTGGGCTAGGGAGCAGCCAGAGCATCGCCAGTGAGGCTGGAGCCCGGGGGGAGGGCAGGAGCATCAGGCGGGGGCTCCTCTGCCCCAGAGGTGGGACGAGTTGGGATGGGGCGGGAGGGCCGGTGTGCTGCACCCAGCTGCCTGCTGATGAGGACATCCCGGGTCATTGGAGGGGAAGGGATAACACTTCATTAGGATAATGCTCCGTTTCAGAATCAGGCTTTTCCTTGCTCCCTCTCTGCCCGAAATAAGTTACTGCCAAGTACCGGGGCCACTGCACTTGCTGTAAGAGTGTGCTCGGCTTTGGGATGTGCGAGGGCAGCTGAAAGAATGCGTGTCAGTCTGGAACTCCGGAATCCGGGATTCAGATCCTGGCTCAGAATGAAGCTGAGGGGTAGGAGATGGAAGCTCCTCCACCCACAAGTCGCCCTGGGAAGTATCCATGAGCCATACCCAGAGCATCTTTCTGGCTGGGTTCAAGTTTCCCCATCCAAACCCTTCACCCGGAGTGTGCTGAAGCATCTTCTTACAATTTAGGATAACTCGGGATTGCACATTTTCTGGGAGGATGCAGGAAAAGAGATGGGAAGCCTGGGAGCTGGTCCTGGGTGCTGTGGATGTGTGTGCTTCTCCCCTGCTCCCTCTGTGCTCCCTCCCACGTGTGCACATGTATGGACACTCAAAAAAGCATTAATGTAAACCACCATTGATTTCAATTTATATTAATACACTGTGCAGTGAACTGAGGTGGCCGATTCACAATCCTCATCAGGTTTCAGTGTGCTGGGTAAATCAGATCCCTTGGTTCACCATCGTTTAATTATAAGCAAATTGTAAGTGAATTAAGATGAATCGAATTAGAACCACTCCAATACTGAATAAAAGCATCCACCAAGGAGTCTGTGAAGGTTTAACTAATCTACTTCGAGAAGTAATTGGGATGCACTGCCCTGCACATCCCTGTCTGGCCAAGTGCTGAGCAGCAGCAGGAGCCTGGTGCCAGGCAGGAGGGCAGGGCCTGGGCATGGAGCAAAGAGATCCCTCAGCCCCAGCAGCTCCTGAGCTTCCAGCCACCGGGCAGGGCAGCAGGGCTGGCTGGGCTAGGGAGCAGCCAGAGCATCGCCAGTGAGGCTGGAAGTGAGAGGGAAGAGGAGCTGGAGCAGCCTGATGAGGCACAAATTGGAAGCCGGGGTTGATCTGTCGTCTTCTTTTTTTTCCCTCCTGGGAGTGTCATTTGTACAAATTGCCCGTCCGTGCCAGCTTGGGAGAGACCTCACAAGGGAAACCTGGAGCCTTCCCTGCTTTTCATGTGAGCGGATGCCCCTTTTATTTCTGAGCAAGGAGTAAGTGGAGAAGAAAGGAGTCCCTGTCAGGCTCGGGAGACAAATTGCTTCCTGCAGCCCGAGGTGGCTCAGCTCTAACAACCACCCGTTCCCGGGGTGAGCCGAGGTGCCCCCGCCAGCCTCCCCCACCCCCCGCCACTGCCGACTTTTCACTTGAGC
>NW_009951820.1:246572-254563 GCF_000747805.2 Chaetura pelagica | reverse complement strand
CCCGCCAGCCTCCCCCACCCCCCGCCACTGCCGCCTTTTCAATTGAGCCCCAGATAAGTAACTAACCATCCTTTTCATTTTTATCTGGCCAGAGTGATTTACCGGGCCGGCGTGTGAAGGTGCGCGGGGCCGGCGGCAGGAGCCCCGGGCTGCACAAATGAAGTGACCCCGCGGGGTTAAAGCTGCCTGCACCGCTCTTGTTCGCTGCCTCCCCTACATCAGCTGGGCTCTTATCTCCCCGTGTGCCTCCTCTGCCGGGGGGGGGCAGGAGGGGCCACCAGAGCATCGCAAGCCATAAAGTTATTAAAACAGCAGAGGCAACAAAGCAGCCCGGGTTCCTGCTGCTCTGACATTTCCAAGGGGTGAGAGGTACAGAAGCAGGAAGGATCTCATGCTACATCAGAAACACGGGGCAGGGCTTTTCAGTTTCTGCTGGAGCTCTCGGAGCAACTAATTAAACGGGAGGGACAAATCCACAAAGCAAACTTCCAGCCAGCAAATAAAAGCCTGGACCGGTGGGGCAGTGGGAAGGACACCAGCTTTTCTCCCTTGAGCCTCCTTCTTTCAGGGCAGGTGGGGAGCAGGGCTGGTCACAGCTAAACACCTCCATTCCCAGCCCCTAATGATTGCCCCAAGTTCCAAGTGCAGAGGCTGGGAGCCAAACCACACAGGCCAGGAGCCAAACCCCATGGGAAGGTACAATCAAGGCAAAACTGCCCCAGCCAGGAGCGCATCCTTGGCTGCTTCCCATCCCCTATTTCCCCATGGAACCCCAGCTTGCTGGCACTGGGGGCTCTGTGTCCTCATGGATCCTGGAGCCAGCCTGGAGCCAGCTCATGCAGGCACCTGCACCCACATCCCTTGGGGTCCACAGGTCACTACTTTGCTGGAACTGGGGTTCGTGCCCATCTGCCCACGTTCCTCTGGCAATGTCTGTGGGCTCCAGGGCTGGAGCAGCACCTCTCAGCCCTGCTCATTACCTCTCTGGCTTAATGAAGCAGCTTCTGTGTTGGTCCACTCAGCCACAGTTCTCTCTTCCTGGTCCTGTGCTGTTCTTCTCCCCATTATAAATGTTGCGGTTCTGGCCTGATGTCACATTTCCTACTGGATTGGGTGGTTAATTAAAATCATAATTAAAATTGATCTCCTCATTAGCATGCACCTGCTCTGCTGCTCCCATCCTGGCATTTAATTATCCATTGAAGATGTCAAGTCTGACAGGCAAGAATGAGACCTGGCCGGAAAAAAGGGGATGAGAAAAGGGGTAGGAGGCTGAGAGGGGGCAGAAGGCCTCTCTGCTCCCCTTGCCTTACTTTTTGTTGGTTATTAATGGAATTCTCAAAGCTGTTTCTGGTTCTTAAAGTGCATCTGCTTCTTCCTCTGTGCGTGATAGGCAATAAAGCTGCCAAAAGGCATTTTTGGGGCCATTATAAATGAGAAGTTTTATTTCCCTGTACTTTGAAAGTCTCTCACTGATGGATGAAGGTTCAGTGGGATTTGGGAAACAATGAAATCTGACATCACCCATTCCTACCAGCTTCACTGCTCCCATGATGGTTCCTTGGGGAGGTGGTGGGGTTTGTACACACCCAGGAGCTCCTGGGCAGGGTTTGCATCTCCAGGGCTTCCCAGCTGTGGAACCCTCAGCTCAGCCACGCTGCCTGGTGTCACTGAGGGTGCTCATCTAATGAAGAGCAAAGAGGAGCAGCCCTTTAAACCTCCCTCCCAAAGTGCTGCTGGTAACAGCTTCTCATCATTCATCCTCAGCCAGGGGTGGGTGGCAACAGCAGCAGCACTCTCGCCTGGCTCAGGGAGAGATGATGGGAAACAATACCTTGAGGTGTAGTTGCCCTTACATTTTTATGGCTACTCACATGGCCGAGGCCATCAAATGCCAGATACAGAGACCTTTACGTGGTGAGAAGCAAAGCTGAGGCTGAAGCTTTATCACAGCCGTGCTCCCCCCGTGCCAGTGCTCTGTGGGAACATCCTGTGTGTCGAAGGAGGGGAACACCTGGATCCTGCAGACCCATGGGAGCAGAGTCACCTTTGCAGGAATAAACTGCAACATGTGGCCAGGGACTGAAAAATAGACATGTTGGCCTTAGGATGTGTGGAGACCTTTAACAGTAACCCCTTCAATTTAAAAAATATATTTAAAAGCCTGAAACCAGCCAGTAATAGCCATTTGACTACCCCTTAGACAGACAGAGGGTTCCATTAATCATAAACAAGGCAGTAGAACATTATGAAGAAAAATACAGAAGCATTAATAGCCAGACACCAATACAGCACCCCATTGGGGAAGGTTATTTACAAGGCTCTATTGTTATTAATCCCACTGGGAACAACCCTGAGCTGCTGAAGAGCTGCAGTGTCTGCAGAATGGAGCTGGGGTGAGTTGCTTCCAGCCAGCCAAAACCATCAGCCAAGGATGCAGCTCCAATCTCACCTTGGAGCAGGATTATTCTGCCAGATCCCAGGATGCTTCATTCGTGCAAAGTCTCAGGGATTTTAATGAGATTTTGCATTCATCAGCCAGAGAGAAATGAAGCAGGTCAGCATTGCCACGTGCTCCAGAGCACCCAGCAGGAACAACCCGGAGTGACGTGCTGCTCATGGAATGGGGAAAACCAAAGGCACGGGTGAAAAATGCAGCCCAAATAAACATTTGTTGTTTGATTTCTAATTACACAATTAGGTAAATGTACCATATTCGTAGTCAAGAGCCTGGAGTTTTCAGTAAAGAGTCCCTTAAGTAAATAAACATTTTCGAGCAATTGCATTATTAGGCTGAGATTTGAAAAAAATGAAGTGTTAAGAATTGTGCAGGATTACACCAGAAAGCAAGAGGGAAAAGCCAAACCAACGGGAAAAAGTCAGAAAAACGAAACTAGGGAGCTGGCAGATTCTGCAGGGAGATGGTTTAGTCTCAGAGTGTGGCTCCAGGAGACAGGCACTGCACCACGATGGCTGGTGGGCTCCTCGCAGCCCATCAATCCAGTCTGGACTTCCCTCTGTACAGGAATCTTCTCTTTGCTTGCTATAGGAAGTGGTTTTCCTATAGTTCCTTCAACATGCTGCCTCTGTGGCTGCACCAGAGTAAGGTCAGCTCCCAGGTAGGGAGGCCAGAGCAGCCACGGGGCTCTCGTTGGCTGCCCCCAAACTCAGCATCCTCTTGGGTGCTGGGGAGCAGCCCCTGGCCAGCAGCCCCCACCCTGCAGCCCCCACATGGAGCTGGCTGTGGGTTGGGCAGGCAGACTGCCTGTGTGAGGAGCTAAATATTCATTGAGTAATTAGGCAGTGCAGATTAGTAGTATTAAAAGAAAATTCTGTCTAATTATGAGATACCAGCTTGAAGATGCCACACAAGGATGTCAGTTGCAATGCAAGTACAGAATATAAATAAATATATATGTGTAAAACCAAACAAAAGCCTATCAAAACAACTGAGAAAAAACTCAATCCCTGCATTACATTTGATAATTAAATATTTATCAGAGGAGGGGAAATAAAATGCATTTGCTGTTTTGGGCTTGTTACAATCTTTCTTTTAAAAATCCTTTTCAATTAGGTTCTTCCTTCCTGGGAGATGAGAATGCTGAAATAGTCTTCAAGTCCATCTCAAACAAATTGCAGAATATTTTCTCTCTCTCCTCTGATTGGTATGTGCATAAGTGTTTCAAGGAACTTTCTTCAGCTTAGATCTTCCCGCTGAGTGTCCTTAATGACAGGTTGCTATGGGTTCTGTGTGATGGAGGAATCACGTTGCTAATGCCCACATTAACCCAGGGATTTCCGACGTGTGGCTTCCTGTATTCCCTTTATCCTTGATAAGGGCTACAGAGAGATGCATCTGAGCACGACAAATTAATCTAAGCTCCTTCTAGGCAGTTTTTGGGCTGAGGGCCTCCTTCACTGCTCATCTGATTTCAGGAATCCTTATTCAGGACACGACTGCTAACATCCATGGCATTATCCATCACTTTGGAATCATGGCACTGGCTGGAAGAGCCGAGAGCGCTGGGCCAACAGATGCACCAAGATCTTCCCACAATGTCCAGTGCAAGTGCAGGCCTAGACTTCCTTCTCCAAGGACAGGGTGGCAGAACCAGCTGCCAAGGGACATGAGCTCCTTCAGCACTGGGAGCCTGGGCCCAGGGGTGCCAGAGCTCCAGGACAGCCCCTGCTGTCCCCTCCGGGCTCTAACAAGCAGGAGGCAAAGTGCTTTTATGAAATTTCACATTCGAGATAATTGCATTAAGGTAATTGCCACTACAGCATTATTTCCCATTCCTCAGAGAGGATGAGAGGAAGGCTGAGTGCATTGTGCCTGCGTTAGCAGATTAATAATTACAGCCCTTTGGAGCAGCACTAGTTTGTATAGATTCACAGCTGCCAGGTCATTATGAGGCAAACTGGAAGATACCCTATAGGAGCAATATACAGCAGGCTGCACTGTTTGTTTCTGCTGCTGCTCAGTTCTGGGTTTTCTACACTTTCATCACATTCACAGCTTGTTAGAAACAGAAAACATTCACTACCTGAAGGAAGTGAGAGCTGGAACTGTGTAGAACAGCAAGGCACCCACGGGGGTTCCCTGGCTCCTGCCTCGGAGGGAAACGCTCCGTCCATCGCTTGGCCCTGCTGGGTGGCAGCCCCAGCCCTGAGCACCCACCATGGAGAGGATGGACAGGAGATCTGCTGAGCTCTTCCTCTGCTGCTGCTGTCTCTGCAGTCACTGTCTATCAAAAAAGATGAATAATTTTGGGAAACTGGACGAAATTCCCAGAGTGAGTTAATTCAACATCACAACAAAGATAATGCAGAAAGCCTGCTGATCCTGTTGCAGGAGAGAATGTCAGGTCTGTATCCTGTCTAGTAAAATGCATCCCCTGCCACAGGCATGGACAGCATAGCTGGAATTCACAGCAAACCAGGACAGTGACAATATGCAGAGGAAACCACTCTCTTTAACTCTGCTGCCTGATTAGAGTGAACTGAAAAATAAAAGCATAAATTGTGAGGAAAAAATTAGATTGATAAATTGATTTCAATTTTCACAATCTGGGATGTAACACAGCAAAGAGTTCATTTGAAAGCAAAGAACTCTGTCTTCCCTAATGGTGTCTCTTCCATATATTGATTTATGTCTATATAAAGCATAGCACCTAATTTAGGACACAGTAAAACAATATTATATTTCTTCTGCAAAGCACCTTAAGGGATTTAACACAGAATTTAGTGTAACACAAGTACCTGTTATTCACAGGTGATGCAGCCAGTAGAGCAGAGCCTGGAGAGGACACAGGTTGTTTTGGGAGGGCAGGAAGTACAAGGATGGATCCACACATACTCCAGAGGGGAAGAACAGGGACCAGAGGGAACCTGCTTCCAACAGCTCCCAGGCTGTTAGGGAAGGCTACATAGGGCAGCAAGTGGGGTGATGCCAAAGTGCTGACAGGGCTGGGAAAGGGCACCAGGGCCTCCCAAGGGGCCTCCCAAGGGGTCCCTCATTGCCACCACCCCCACTGCCCAGCTCCACTGCCCAGCTTGGGACCAGCCATCCTCAAGGGGAGCCTGTGGCTCCAGCTCTGAGCAAGCCAAGTCCTGGCAGAGCCTCGTGGCCTGACCTCTGAGCTTCAGAAATTAAATTCCAACCTCTCTACAAGACCCAGAGGAGTACCAGGAGCGAACACCTCCAACAGCTCCATGAGGGAAGGGGGGTGACAGCTACATCTGTAATACCCAGCAGAGGAGAGGAGACCACTTTCTCTCTATTTCCCCCCCCTCTTTACAAATGCAATTATAGTGCTGAGCATTATTTGGCTCTGCCTCGGCAGCTGTGGCTGTCCTGCAGCACTCCAGCCAAATTACATTTCAGAAATGACATTTCTACTCACAGCAGCACAGCCCAGCTCCCCTCTGAACGGGAAGGGACGTAATGGCTTTAGCATTTGTTCTTCCAAACAAGAAGGATTTGTTCTCGCAGAGACACGAGCAAGGCAGGAGGAGAAGGGCAGCAGGCTCTGCCTTGCTGCTCTCCAGCCCAGCCAGATCACCCGTGGCTGCAGGGCTGGCTCAGCAGCCCCCCTTGCCAAAGCACAGCTGACCTGGCCCTCTAATCTATTCATTCCCATTCAGGCTTCTCTATCTCCTTACCTATCCATCAAGGCTAATTACTCCAAACTCATTATCCTAGCATCTGATGCCCTCTAACCACAGTCACACTGTCACCAGAATGCTCCCAAACTTCCCAGCATGGCGGGCTGCAGTGGCACTGTCCTCACCAAGCAGCAGCCTTGCTCCTGGGGGAACCTTGCCTGGCTCGTATTTAAGCAAAACTGTTGTCAAAGATGATTTTGCAAATTATCATCTTCCGAAGAGCTGTGCAGCATCAGGGCACATGTAGTGAGGCCTCTGCCATGCTCACCATTAAATTACCTTTCCCTGCTGCCAGGCTAATTGCTAACCCTTGGCAGAAAAAAAAAATAAAAACGCTGCTATTGTTTTTTCCTTGCTGTCAAAACAAAAAAACTCTAAACAAACCCTAAATCCCAACCTGTGTTTCCAGCAGTGTTTCATCTTTCCGCTGCTGTTCTCCTGAGATTTGTGCCTCCAGGTCTGCAGCATCCATCCCGTGCTCCTGCCTGTTGAAGTGGCAGGGGCTTGTCAATGCACGGAAGCATCATTGATTTACTGGAAGATGCAGGATCTCGCTGCTGCAGCTGAGCTGCTCCCCCTGCTCCAGGCCAGATAAGGAGCAATTCCTCTGGGGTGGGCAGAGCCCAGTCAGGCACTGCCAACAGAGCAGGACTGGAGCATCCTGTGGAAAGAAGAGGGCAGAGGGGAGGCAGGATGAATGTCCTGAGCTGAAACCGGGTGCAATTGCACCTTCAGCTCCATCTCAACAGCCCCAGACAGCTCTGCTGTCCCTGGGAGGGGGACTGGGGCTTCTCTGTTGCTTCTCCTGCTCTGCAGCCACTTCTGCTGCCCAGCAGCAGATACTGCAGGGGTCTGGATGTTTTGAAGCAGCAGGACCTGGGGATAAGTATATGTTGGTTTGTTTTTACAGCTCATTGCAACCTTCAGGTGCACTGGTAGCATTAAGCAAAAAGGAGCAGGATGTAAATTGCTGCCTGTATTGCAGCATAATGAAGTATTATGTTTCCCTTGTTGCTGCATTTCATTGTGCAGAATCAGGAAAGGGAATTGGCCCGACACAAGCTCCCACTTTACTCCAAATGCTGTGGAAATGAGAAAAGAATCACAAAACTCCTTTTCTTTCCAGGCTGGGGGTTTGGTTGGTGGTTTGGTCCTGGGAGCTCAGACTGCCTGAGATCCCCAGGGAGCTCGGGCACAGGATGGGGAGGGAGGGCAGATGCCTGATGAGCTGGAGAAGAAGCACAAGGATAAGCAGTGCTGAGGCTCCAGGGGTGCACCCCTGCCCTGGCACACAGCAGGGGGCTCAGAAAACCGGTAGACTAATACCAGCTAAGATGTGCTTGATGCTGTCATCCTTTGGGGTGTGGTTCAAATTACAGGAAGAATGAAACCCTCAAATTTAACCTCATTTCAGCTTTCTCCCTGCAAAGCTGCTCTGCTCCCATCCCTCCACAGCTCCCACCCTATGCCCAGCTCCAGCTTCTCCTCCCCATCAGGCTGTGTGGGCAGGTGGTCCCACACCCCAGGGGGGGAGCTGCCCCCCACCTTTCCCTAGTCCCAATTCACCTTTGTATAAGAAATGCACGGGCATCCTGAGTGTTGCTCCTCACCCTTCCAGGAGTCTGAAGTGGTAGAAGAAAAGCACCCTGAGGTCCTGCAGTGAGAAATTTGAGTAGCAGCTTTATCCTCTTTTTGCTGAACTTACCAGGAAAACTCCTCTCGAGTTTGACAGGAGGTAGATAAAATGCATTATTGTTACCATTACACCTAAACAGGGGCCAATTTGGTAAAATGAATCTGCACTGAGTCCCATCCCTGTGTAGGGA
>NW_009951820.1:206183-246330 GCF_000747805.2 Chaetura pelagica | reverse complement strand
AATGAGGCAGGTGAGCAGCTCCAGCACTGTGCTTCCAGCAATCCCTGCTTCTGTAACATAAACAGAGAACTGGAGAGGAAATGTCATCTCAGCAAGTTCATTCCTGAATTACGTTTGATGAAATTCTCTTTATAAACCCTGAAACTGCCTGAAGCCATTCACTTGGAAAAAAAGGTAACATTCCTCCTAGGAAGCAAGCAATTAGCAATACAATTAGTGTTCTAAGAGGCAGCGATAAATAACTCGATCCTTGCGTGGGGAGGGACAGCGATGACAGTTCTCAGCTCCCTGTATTGGCAGCAGAGGAAACAGCCCATGAAACCCATGGTTTGTAGGGAGTGGGGATCCATCAGCTCCCTGTGCAGGATCCCAGCTCCCGTGGAGCACCCGGCACAGGGTCCAGGACCACGCTGGGGCAAAGGCCTCTGAGCCAGGTGGGTTCCTGCATGAGCACCACGGGGACTCAGCAGCTCCCTCCCACCCCGCACACATCTCACATCTCTTGCCAACAAACTCCTGTCCCCAGCCAAGCAGCAGCCAGCCCTTCCAGACCTCCCAAGGAAGTGCAGGCTGAGGGGGAAGAAAGCCAATGTTTGCAACAGATTAAGATGTAGCTCGTGAACCAGCAGCTTGGGACCTTCCCGTGCTCATGCTTGAGCTAAGCCATTTGTGTCTGCCCTCTCCTCTGTCTGGGCCTTCATTTCCCTTTCCCAAGCTTCCACCCTTCCCGGCCCTGTCCAGAACAGGAGAGTGAAAAATACAGATTTTGCCCCCTTCACTACTTTCATCTGAAATTAGAGCTCACCTTGGCTGACCCTGCTGTGGCTGAAGCTCAGCAGTTTCTGTATTGAATCCTTCCTGTAAAATTTATTAGCTGGTGCAGCATTACCCTCATAAAAATGCAATAAATGGCCCTGTTTGCATTTTATGCCATAATGGCTCTAACCTAGTGGCATTCTTAGAAAGCCCTCTTCAGAAGCAAAGGGGGAGAAAAAAAGTGTCTAACAGAAACCTTTGGATAATTAGATTGTAGGAGTGCAGGAACCTTCAAAATAATTTCAAATCAAAGGAAACCCTGACTTTATAACAGAGTGGAACAGCACTGGCTACAGTTGCAAAACTCCACAGCCTTGCAAGGCTTCAAGGTCTCCTTTGCACCCCGTGTGCAGTAATGATTGTCAGAGGATGCTTTCCATGGATTTGCCCATTTATTCCAGAAAGCTGGCAGCTCCCAGGAAGGTCTCCTTTCCTTACAGTCTCTCTCTGTCCTGGGCTGCATCTTGCACCACATGGCTGAGACAGAGGGATACCTGAGGCTGTTTGTGTGTTCCCAGTGGTGTGTGTGGTTATGAAATAGTTGCTGGATTTATTCTGCCTCATTTTCTTTGCTGAGCCTGAGTTTGCCCAGTGCCTCCTGAAATTCAGCAACAAGAAGGGACAGTATAGTTCCTCCTGCCTGGATTATATATGCAATAAAATAATGTTTGTCAGGCTGATTTAAAAAGAGATGTTGCATTACTTACAAAATATTTAGCCCTGTGTGAAAGAAGTAAAATTTTACTGCATTTGAAATAAATGGTGTAGTGCAGTATATTCTGCAGGAGCTGGACTGACTTCCAACCACTTGTCTTTCCATAAATAACAGCAAGAACCAGAGAAGGGAGGAACAACAGCTCTGCCCCAGCCTCAGCCCAGCCCAGGAGCTGGGATGGCTTTGCTGAGCACTGAGCTCTGCTGTTTACCTGCCCCGGCAGCCACTTCACCCGCTCGCTTCTAAACATCATGGCTTAATTACATTTTAGAAAAGCAGCACTTGAGAAATACAGAGCTTGCTGCTTCCGTCAGGATGTGCATTTACTCACCCTCAGCCCTTCACTGGCTAAAGCAATTTTATCTCTACTTGACTTCATGGAGCAAAGTTACAAAGCAAGATGTAAAGCCACAGGGGAGGAGGAACAAAGCACAGCAGGAGAGGGAGAGGAGAAGGACCTTGCACTGGAGCTGCCACGGAGCATCCATGGACCTGGTGCTCAAGCCCGGCCAGGCTGGGGGGGAAACACATGCACTGAGCTTCTGCCGGTTCTCAGCCCCTCACTGCACCTGCCCCAGAGGAGGGGAGCACAGGGCAGAGGATCCAGCAGGTCTGCTCAGTCCCTGGTCATTCCCTGAAGTACAGCACAGGCTTGGTAAAGCCAAGGACCAAGTGAGAACAGCCAGCCCCAAACACAGCTCCCTGCCTGGGTTTCTCCCTGCCTTCCTGGGGCAGGGCTCCTGTTCTGTGATTTGCTGGGTTGGTATGTGGAAATGAAAACAGAGAGAGGAGGAAAACAACAGCTCACTGCTCTGCAAGGCTGGTACTCCTGACACTAAACAGAAATGAAAATGTTAATGGCAAACACCCAAAGCAAACGTATTCCATATGCAGAGGATGGCCATAGGCTGACAAACACAAACGTTGCCTTAGCTACAGAGGGAGGGAGAGCAAAAACGCTGCGGCAGAGAAGGCAGCAGATGTGCTCCCTGCCGAGCACAGTGCAGCTCCACAGGCTCTCCCAGCCAGGAGCAGCACACCAGGAATCCTGCTGGTCCTTTTCCTACCTATAGACCTCAACAGCTGGGAAGAGGTTAGTACAAGGCAAAGGAGCTCAGACCCCTCAGCCACCTCCAGTGCCAGGGACCAGCATTCCCCCCCTGAAAGGTGCTTTCCAGCATGGGAGGGAGAAAAACATCCAATATCTGTTAGGACAGGGCATTCACCCCCCAGAATCCCCATCTCCTTCAGAGCAGGCACACCATCAATTCCTCCTGGAAAAGTCTGGAGTTGGAGGTAGAGACTAATGACTTAAAAATAATATCCAGAACTGCCTCAGGAGCACAGACCACCTCGTCAGAGAGCCCAGGGGTTGCTGGTCCCTTGGGATCACTGCTCCCCCAGCCCTGCTGCTGCAGAGCTTAGAGCACTTCATCCCTTACAGCTGTAGCTCCTGGTTCTGGGGGTTTTACCAGCAGCTGCGGTTCCCCCTTCCATGAGCCTTCATTGCCACACATGAAGAGATGTGGTGAGCAGGGACCTGAGAAACCTGGACTCAGTTCAACCCTCTGCTCTTCTCAGCTCTGCTGTAAAACCACCCCCAGGCCGTTTGGCCGAGCCCCAGCTCGCAGAGGCAACCTCCCTCCCAGGCAGCACAGCAGCCCTGGGGCTCTCCCCGCTTTCCTGAGATGCAGATGATGCTTTTTGAAATTCCTGAAGGCTTTAGACTTGCTGTATTCCTGCAAAAACAGGCAATTTTCACACTTCTTGGGCTTCACCACAAGCATTCCTTTGAGCTCCATCTGTGAGCCTTAATTAGTGAATTTACTGACAGAAACTTTATTAACGCAGCATTTAGCCCTGCTGGCAGCACCTTGCGCCCTTCGGAGCATCCTGCTCAGCAAAACACCAGCTCAGGGGGAGCTGGGACCCTGCACAGGCAGCTGTGCTGGGCACAGGCAGCACAGGGGAATTTCCTACTCCTATTTTTCCTGCCTGGGGCCCAGGAGCACCCACCACTCTGTTTTGGGGGGGTGGTGGCAGACAGTCAGGCAAGGACAGTGAGGACCCAGGATGGGGACTGTGTCCTACCCAGGGCAAGCCAGAGTGAGCAAATGGCAGATGCCCCTGCAGCCCTCACCAGAGGTATGAACCCAGGTTTCCACTGCATCTTTTTGTTTCTTTCTTCTTCTTTTTTTTTTTTTGTCTCCTTATAGCTGTTTTGTTTTTAAAAAGACATTAGCCATAAATAAAAGCTAAATGTGAAATCGAAACAATAAGGCACGGAAATAGGAGAAATAACTTAATTAAGTTTTTAAAGATTTCCATGCTTGAATAAATTAGCTTTCCTGCAAATGTCACAACAGTCAGAAAAATGTGTAATCAATGGAGCACAACGTTACGTTGCTCTTTCTTTAAATGAAAGCCCTGGTGGTGTGTTTCTCCTGCCACTTCCCCAGGCCTCCCTCTCCTCCACACTCCCCACCACCTCCTTCCCCTCATGCTGAGCTGCTCCAGGGGAAAAGCTCCTGAAAGTCAAACATCAGCTTTTCTCTGTGCAGGCAACGAGCTGGAAAGGTTTGGTTTGCTCCACAGCTTTCCCCACAGAGGGTGAGGGGAGCAGCTCTGCAGGGACAGCTGGATGAGCCGTGGGACATGACCAGGAGGGGGGAGACACTCCTGCTTTGGTGTCAGGCAGAAAAAAAGAAGACAGAGTCAGCAGGAATGAAGGAAATTTTGATCAGGATGCCAAAAGCTTCCCAGTGCCACTCAGGTCCCTGCCCATCCTGCTTTCCACAGAGGGTGCTGGTCCCAGGGGTGGAATCTGCTGGTGATGGTCTGGGAGGAGCAACCAGAGCAAGCAGAGAGTGTGAAACACTGATAGAAGATGAAAGTGGAGAACATTTTAGTTTGCTTATATTCTAGAGAAGAGAGATGAGGGGAGATGTGAAAACAGGCTTCAAACACTTAAAGGGAAGCTCTGAAAAGGAAGTGAATAAACAGGTTTTCATGTTCACTCTGAGGATGACAAGATGAACACAAACTGCAGCAGGGAGCACTTGTGTTCAAACAGCAGAACCTGCTGCAACGCCGCGGTGAGGGGAGACACTGCCTGGAGCACACCTGGCTGTGTCCTGGGACAGGCTCTGGAGAGGGCCTGGAAATGTCCTTAGCCAGGGACAGACTGCTTGGGCAGCTGCTGGGAGCAGTTCAGGTGGGATGACAGAGTCTTGGAGCTGGGCACAGCTCAGATGACCTCACAGGATGTCTTTTGCAGTGTGAGTTTGGATGCAGAGAGGGGAGACACAGTGGCTGGAACACCAGGAATGGGTTAAAAACTTGTGGCTTTTAACTAAGCTGGTGGTTCCAGAGCCTGTCTTGGCTTTTCTGTTATTGCTGGGAAGAGACACAGCACTTCATAACAATTATGTATCAGAAACAGACTGGGGGAATCCCTGTGTTTTGCACAGGACACCCTATGAGCATTAGGTAAGAGAGGTTCTTGGTGACTCCAGTAGGTCAGGTCTGAGCCCTGGAGCCCAGCACGGCTGAGCTCAAGCCCTGAGTGGGGAGGAACATTTTCAGTCTGCTTCCAATCCACTTGGATAACAATAAAGATGAGCTATTGAACTGCTCTCTCCTCCACTGGGAGCCAGATCCCGGGATGGCAGCTCTGCTGCCTGTGAGCTGCACTTTCTAATAAAGGGAATCAGGAATGTAAGGTATTGGAAATTCTTCTAAAACCATTTTGATTGTCCTCGAGGAATCAGTGGCCAATACTGGAATCCTGGGAGGACAAAAGCTGCTGCCAGATTAAAGTACAGAGAAAGGATTGCTCTTCTTTGAATCAGCAGCCAATTAAATTCCCAGCACAATAAGAGCGAAGGGCAAACTGTTCAGCTAATGGGCTGATCCCATTACCGCCGGTGCCGCGCGGGGCTCCCGGTGCTGCCAGGGCTCCAAGGGGGATGCCAGAGACATCCAGATGGCTGCAGAGCTGCAGGACAGCCCAGTGACCCCGGGGGATTGGGCTGAATGTCAGGCAGAGAGCAGACACGCTGGGTTATTGATGCACATCCCTGCAGACCCTCTGGGAATGCAGCACAGACCAACCCTCCCTGTGCCTATGGCCTCGTGGTCTGTCAGGCTGGTGAGGCAGGGAAGAAATCTGCTGGGGACAAAGCTGGGAAAAGAGCTCAACCTCTGCCTAGTTTTGACCAGCCATGGACAAGAGGTGAGGCTGGACTCAGAGCTGCCTGATCACCTAGAGGTGCTGAGGAGGGCGATGCTGGGGCTGCAGGCAGGACCTGAGGGCAGTGATGGGCAGCTGGGAGACAAGGAACACAGTCCTCACCCCAGCACTCTGCTGGGAAACCCAGAGGCTCAACTGGGACATAAATGAGCAGCAAGGATCAATGCAGTGCACGGGAGGCAGGGCAAAAAATCCTGTGGACTAAGGAGGTTTTAACTTATGGCTCTTGATTCTTTGCTGAGCTTAAAGCTTTGCAATGACAGAACATTTCTTTCCGTCTCTGCCCTTCGCCCCCTTCAAGGCTACTGAAATGTATATGACATCAAGAGAGAAGATAGATCTCCCAAGTCCTCACAGGTTGTTTACCAGAAAGACAAAAGCCTGGAAAGTTCTCTGTGTTAATTGAAGATAAATCTTCCCTCCCCTTGCAAAATTTGGGACGATTGCTACTAATGACCTCTTTGGATCTGTGCCCAGGATGCAGAGATATCATCTCCTGGTCCCAGTAATGAGGTTGCAACTGATCCTGAACAAATGGCAAAGTTATTTAATAATTATTTTGGAAGGTCTGCTCACGACCTTTCAGCTCGTCAGGATAAGTGGTGCCAATTTATCACCAGTGCCACATAAAGGAACTTGATTATTTTAGATGTTTTTCCTGGCAGGAACTTGTTTTTCCCCCCATTTTCTGCACATTCCAAGGCATCCACCCTCTGTGAATATAAACACGAGTCCTGCCTGGCTGCACTGGTGGTGGATGCTCTCCCTGGGGACAGGGGCATCCCAGGAAGGGCATCAAGGGCAAATTCCCACTGGAAACGGCACAGAGAGGTGGATTTACCCCAGCACACACTACTGAGCTGCTGGACCCTGCAAGAAGAGAACTTGGCTGTGCCTGTGCTCGGAGAGCCTGTTGGTGCCCCACAGAGCCCAAAGTGTTGCTTTTTGTCACGAGAAAACATGTACAATGGCCACACACTTGACAAGGGACTCAGCTCCAGCTCACAAGCAGTGCCTCTCTAGTCAGAAGCTCTAGTCAGGTCCCTTTATCCCAGCATCCCAGTGCCTGTTCTGCATGGGAATCATTTCCCATGGGATGAGAATGGGAGAGCAGCAGAGCCTCCGGCTCCTGCCTTCAGGGAAAGCTGCCCAAAGGCTGGTACAAACCTGCCTGGAAGCAGCCCTTGGCTCTCCTGTTTGTGTAACCATCCACAGGCAGCCTTGCCTTTCATTTCCTTAATCTTAAATTGCATCAAAAAGGCAGAGATTAGAGGTAAAACCTCAATAAAAGATGGAACAAAAGCCTGTGCCCACATTGGATTCTCATACCTAGCTTTGCTGTGGTTTTTCCTCCTCCTGTCTGACAGGCTGAGTAGCTGAATCTTAAAAAAAAAACCAAACAACAAAAAACCCCCCTAAGATTAAAACACTATTTAGAAAAGGCCATGCCAGTTTGAAATCACCTGTGGTTCATACATTAAACATCAAATGTACATTAACTCTGAATTATGGTCATGAAAAGCAAATCCTTTAATACCATTTTCTGTGTTCCACGGGCTGGAGCTTAGCATTAATAGTCCTGGGTTTTTTTGCAGCCCAGTCAATGGAGTACAGCTTTCCTGCCTGGGATTATTCCTCTGCCTTTGGAGCTGTTCAAACCTTCCCGCCCTGGGAAGACAGAGGAGAGCAGAAAGCAGAAACAAAAGCCCTGGCTGGGCACCTCTCCACCCCTGCCAGCTCCCCCCAGCCCCTCCACGTGGCCGTGGCAGCTGCTGGTGCTTTGCTGGCTGGAGTTCCAAACCCCCCTGGACTGAGCAGAACTATTCATGGAGGAGAGGGGAGACTGGAGAAGCCCTGGATCTCCTGGGTGCAAGGTCCTGGAAAGAATGCAGGAACATCAACCCCAGGGGATTTTCAGGGAGCGCTGCAGAAGCAACGGATGCTTCTCAGCCATCCCTAAGAAGAGCAGAGGGAGGGAACATCTCTGATATGATGGGGTGAGGGCTGGGGAGCAATTTGATTTTGACAGCACATCACCTTTAGATTACATTTGCAACATATCTCCTCAACAAAAAATTGGGTTTATGCTTAACAGCTTGAGAGAATTGCCCGATAGGAACACAGCAATAAATAATAAATGCCCCAACCACACTTCACTCCTACAATAACACAACAATTAAGGAAGAGAAGAGCAGCAGTGACAATGAACAGGAATAAATCCAGGCATCCATATGGGTTACTCAGGCAGACATCCTCGTGACTATATTGTTTTTCAGAAAGAAAATGGTGCCTTAAAAAAGTACTTGGAAAGGAGAGAGACAAACCTTCCGCTCTGCATGGGCACAATTACCAGCTCAGGACAGCCAGGAGCTGGTCCCTGCGTTCCTTCCAGGCTGTTACTGAAACTGTCTGAACTTGTCCTGCTTTTCTCTTATTATTATTAATGTGTAAATAAAGTACCCCAGGAGTGTTACCAACACACAGAGTCTAATCCTGGGAGCTTAATTTTTGAGTGTGGAATAGGATGAACCAAGCTGGTGGCTCCTGCAAATCACTGCTGGGCACAGGCAAGTGCATCTGCTACAGAACAGGCAGGGCTGGGAACAAAACAGGCAGGGCTGGGAACAGAACAGGCAGGGCTCAGAGGAGGGGAAGGACACCAGCAGCCCCAGGAAGGAACCAGGCACAGGGCTTGGGATTCACACAGCATCCCTGTTCCCGAGCATCCCCATGCACTGGGCAGACTCTCCAGCTCCCTGGTTATCCCATTATTTTCCTCTAGTACAATGACCAGGAACACAGCCCATTTGTTCCCTCTCCAGTAAACATGAGCAAGTAAAAGACCTTTCCTGGTGCCAAGGTACAGCAGAGAGGCTTCCCTATCAGTCAGGCTCCCGAGCTTTCCTCCTCCACTGCTAAAGCCCAGATCCCCCAGCAGGACTTTAACCTGATTTATTTTTTATCTTCCAAACATTTACGTCCTTATATATAAATATTGCATTGTATGGGGGCTGGAGCAAAGGCACAATGGCAGCAGTGGCACTCTGACAGGGTTATTCTTAAATACAAGCCTTAAAAATGATGGAGCTCCCAAGATCTCTTCTTTCTCAAAGTCTAATTAATTTTTTTTTCATTTGTAAGACACAAACCAAAGTTGTTCCCTCCGTATTAATTGATTATTTCCCTGTCTCTGCCTGTGGTTGGGCAAAGGGAAGGGCTTATTGCTTATGAACAGGGGAAGCCTTCAGGCACTGCAGTAAGCAAGCAGCCCCTCAGCCCCTGGGGTCCAGAGCGAGGTGCTCGGGGTGGTGAGGGTGGCCTTCCCAGCCCTGCCCTGGCTCCTGCATTCACAGGGGCTCATCTTACAGCATCCTTTCTCTTCCCTTTGGAAGGAGATGAGCCCTGTCGGGGTTGCAGCAAGGTGGGGGGCACAGGGAATGAAGGATTCCCGAGGAAGGATGGCACCCTGTGCCTCACCCTAATGAACGGCGTCATTAATTACCAGCTGCCCGCCCTCCTCCGAGCAAGGCACCGAGAATTTCCCCTCCAGCCTGTTGCTTTCCAGGATACCCAACGCTTTGTAATTGCTGCTCATAAAGGCAGTGGACAGTATTGCCAAGGAAAATAACTCCGAGCTGTAAATCTTAATAATAAAAACCAGCAGACCTTTGCTTTTCTATTTGGACACGATGCCCTAGAGAAAGCCACGCGCTGTTGGAGCCTCACTCGGCCTTGCAGGCAGAAAAGCAGTTGGATCAACCCTTCCTGCAAATTCCCACCTCTGAGGCATTCCTGCTGGGACACCCTGAGAGCCAGAGACTCAGAGATTTGCTGTGTTCTTTCCAAATGACAGGCTGCAAGCTCTCACTGCCACCTCACCAGCTCGTGTCTGCCCTAAGGCAGTCATGCCCCAGCACGTTGAACACGAGACACCTGTTTCCCTGCCACTGTGAAATGAAGGAAAACTCCTCCAAAAGCAGCTACTCACACATTGTCAGCAGCATATACATACACACACACTTTTCTTTTTAAAAAGCCAAAATACTGGGTTATAGGATTTTGGAAAGAAACCCAGTCCTCCTGCCCGCAGTGACAGCCCACCCAGCATGTGAGATACCTCTTTGGATAACATCTATCATGGCTCTGATATAGTGATGTCAGGTTGTTTGCAATGGCACTGAATCATTTCTGAAAAAAAACCCAAACCAACAACCCTAAAAAAGCCAACCAGTATCCCCGAGGCAAGAGCTGGGAATTGCTGGCAGCAGCTGCATCCCCTTCCCTCCCTCTGCTCCCCAGAACTGTCTCCTCCCTAGGCGTTCACCTTGAGGCAGCTCATACTCCCCAGCACGAGCAGCTTGGGGCTGTGGTGGCCACGACAGGACAATTTGAACCTTCATTCTGCACATGGCTCCTCATACGTTACATTTCATAAGGACCAAACGACCCGTGGCTCTTCCCTTTGCCTTTCCCTGCCTCCCAGCCACAGCTCTGCTTCTTTACCCCTCAGCTGGCAGCACAGGGACCACACTGCTCTCCAGCTCAGCCTTTCTGAATTTTTGTTTTGTCACACTGCTCTGTTCCTAATGAGCTGTTAATTATATGACCATTACCTATGCAAATTAAGAGAGTGGATTCAGAGGGTGGTTTTTACCTGGAGAGAGAGTCTGCTCCCTGAATGTGGGAGATAATAAATCATGCTAGTGTTTTTACTGAACTGCAGCTCTTATGGGACCCAGGTTTCCTCAAATCCCATTGCAAGCTGCAGTGGAACAATCAACACCTTCCACAAAACAGCACTGGACAGTTGGGCAGGGAAGAGCCAGACTTACCTCTGTTTTAATTAGACAATCAAGTAAAACGTGATGTCTAAATACCCTGGGCAGGCACAGCCTCCCTGCTGGCCTCAGCTCTGCCAGCACTTACATCCCTCTCATCACCCTGTGGGATGCTGGGCTGGGCTTTGGAGCTGTGGGCAGGCAGGGATGTTAGCAGGATCCTCTCACCTTTTTCCCTGTTGTTAATATTGCCTCTGCCACTGGGACAATGGAACATCCCTGCAAGAGAGGAGATCCCCTGTGCTCACAGGGGCAGGACCTGCCCACACTGTGCTCTGGCTCACAAGGGCTCTGCTTTCACCCACGGTACAACCAGCATGTGCACCCAGCACCCGGGGGGATGCTGGGTCTTCTCCTGAGCCCCCCAAGTCTCACCGCCCCACCTCAGGGGTGTCTCTGGGTCACACCTGGGCACACAGCTGATACCCAGGCACCCCCTGAGCAGTTACAGGAAGATTAAATCTCAACTTTCACATATCTCACAGCCTGGCCAGGTTGTAGGGATTTATCTCTAAAGCACTCGTCCTTCCTTTTCTTTGCAGGGGCTTTAATTAAATACCTCTTTGTTTGAAGGCAGCTGCTGGTAGCCATGAGCCCTCCTGTGCTTTATCAGCAGCAGCAAGGAGATAACTGTCCAGAATCTTGCCTGACCTTTCCTCAGCTCACAAGAAACAGCATTCAGTGGCTCCATTCTTCTGTTCTTTTGCATTATCTGCTGCTTTTTCTACTCTCTGCCACATGCTAAGGTTTTTGATAGCGACTGGCAAGTTGCTATCAGAAATATTAAGAAAAGGACCTAAAATATCCCTGGCAGTTTAACAACCTCGAAAGCAGAAGGGCTTCTCTCTCACTCACCATTGTAACCAGTTGCCAAGACCAAGGAAGGTCAGACTTTAATGAACTGGTGAGAATTAAACCGAAGAAATGAAACTGAAAGGTGCCCTGGTGGCTTAAACTGAGTTTAAAGCAAGTGACCTTTGGAAACAATAAAACAATTTTGTTTCTTAAATGTTCAAGGCTTGGTTTTTATTTCCTTCTGTGTAGCCTGATGCTTCTCAGATGAATGGCCAGACCACTGCTGGTTTGAGAGCAGGGCCAGGAGCTGGATGGAGCTGGAGACAGGAAGGACACAGTGGTCCTTTCCCCACTCCCCAGGTCCCAGCACAGCTGAGCTAAAACCTCCAGCTGCCAGGCCAGCAGGACCAGCTCCTGTGCAGGACCCAGGAGGGTCAGCACCAGAGGAAGGTTCCCACCACGACCCAGGGCTCAGATCCCTCACCCTCACTTCCAAGGAGCTGCAGCAGCACAGATGTGAGCATCTGCTCCAGGCTGCCCTCAGCAGGCATGCTGGGATGAGGGCTGGGATGAGGGCTGGGATGAGGGCTGGGATGAGGGCAATGCCTCCCACATTAGGCTTTAAAACAGGATTTCTGACCATGTCCTCACGTTGTGCCTGGGCGGACGGGGCTGTCACAGGGCCACAAAGGCACACAAAGGCATCCCGAGCTCTTAGTTCCTCTTGTACACAGGCCAAACAAGCAAATAAAGGAACAGGTAAAAATAATAAGGCTGGTTTCTTGCCAGACAGTTGTTTCAGGCAGTTCTGCATTAATAGGGAGAACCAACATGTCAACAGAGAGCAGGTCTGGCTGCCGAACGCGGCGGGCGCAGGTTGCAGCGAGAGGTGCTGCTGTCAGGCTGCACCTGCCTGGCTCTGTGATGGCCCATTCCTTCCCACCATGGGGCTGTGCCAGGACCTTGGCAACTCTGAGCTGGTGCCCCACCATGGCAGGCAGGTGTGGGTTTGGGAAGGGGCTCCCTGGCATGAGAGAGGGAAGAAAAATCCCAGTGCCAGCTCCTGGCCTCCCAAGCATTGTGTGGGGAACAACCAGAGTGTCACCTCCAAGGTCTGGCCAGGCTGGGGACAGCTTGGTCCCCCAGCTTGGATGGTGGGTCTGGCTCTGCTGCACATGGGAGCAGCTACTCTGCTTCCCACAGGCATTCAGTGACAATAAGGGGCAGGGAAGCAAAGTCAGTAAAACACAAACTTTCATTGAAAACATCCCTCAGCATGACATGTGTCAGCAGCAGCACAGTGACTTAATCCATTTTAATGGAATTATCCATTTCAGTTCCTAACTTAATTGAGCTTTGCCCTGTAACTTAGCACAAGGGTGCCTCTCTTAATTAACCCCATGCAGGCTGCAGACTGTTTTGCCACCACTTACACACACCCCCAAAGATTGTACACGACGTGATTTATCAGGGGCTGGGATATCAGCTGTCACTGAGAGCAACATCCTCATTTGTGTTCAGCAGCTCTGGGTAGGAAACCAGGTGGCTGTGGAGCACAAGGGGGGCAGCAGAGGCTGCAGGGGCTGTTTGTGGGTCGGGGCTGTCAAGTGCTGTTACCAGTGAGGTGCTACGAGCAGGGCCCCTGACAGCAAGAGCCTCACCTGGCAGAGATGGGCTCCAGCTCCAATCCCCCCACTTGCCTCGTGCTGAAGGTACCACACTGGGACAAAAGACCCACATGTATTGGTCCTAGAAGCTCCAAGCCCTCCTCGAGAACTGGGTAGACCACACATGTGCTGCTGACAACTTTCTCAGTTTCTCAGGCTGACAACTTCCTTCCTCAGACACGATGTCTCACACACTCGGGGGCCAGCAAAGCCCAAGGAAGCCTGTCCAGCTACTTAAAAAGTCATTGAAGGTGTGAAGTTTAATTAACTCACCCCAAATTCCTCTGTCTCTCCCATTTCTGCTCTTAATATTTTTCTTAATATTTTTCTCTATCTGATAATGCAGCATAACTAATTCTTTCTGGCTTTATAATGAACAACACTGTGATGAAAGCAGGTTAGTGGTGCTTCAGGCAGCGTTTAATTATCCAGCTGAGCAGGTAAAAGCACTTTACTCCCTGCTTCCTTCCCCTGCACACACACACACCTCTGGTGGCAGTGGGGGAGGGGGGGTTGTCTCTCTGGCCCTCTCTGACAAGAAGTTGGGATGCAAAGGAACCTTTTTCTAACACCAACCCCCCCCACCCTTGAAAATTTTTCCATCTCTGGCTGCGTAAGAAACAGGCGCTGGTGCCGCCAAGGCCAGTGCACACCAATAAATCCAATATTTACAAGGCTGCGTGTACACAGCAGCACAGCTGTAAATCAGAAGCAACTCGGAGCAAAACTTTTTGTTGGGTGTAAATAAATCACTATTTTTACAGAATAAATTAGGTGCCCGGAACACTCATCAATCAGCAGGGCGGGTAAATCAGCTCGGCGCAAGCAGGGGAGGAGCAGGGAAAACAGATCTGAACCCCAACCATTCCCTGCAGGAATGGGGCAGGAGTGGGGCAGCTCCAGGAGCTGGAAAAGCTGGTCCATAGGAGCCCGACCCTGACAGGACTCTGTGCACTGTACTCATTGCACAGGTGGGGAAACCAAGGCACAGGCCAACATGTCCAGCCCTCCCAACTCAGCAGCCAAGCCTGGTCCAGCCCCCTCCTGCCAGCCCAGCCCAGCCCCTCCCCAGCCCCTACCCCAGCCCCTGCCCCAGCCAGGCAGAGATATTTGTTTTCCTGCTCTAATTCCTGAATGGAAATGTCACGCGGACAATCACCATGGTGACATTTCAGCAGCTCCATATAGAGCTACGCAGGAAATGAATTTTAAAAATCCCTATTAAAAATGGAAGGGCAAAACCAATTTTCTGCTGGAAATTTGTTCTGAGAGGGCTTATAGACTCTTTTAAAAGAAAAAGGTCTCCAGCAAAGAAAGTTGGAAGTGTCCTGGGTTTCAGGGCTTCATTTCTTAATGAAAGAATGGACCTTTCTGAGAGGAGGGTTTTTTTGTATTTTCCTTTTTGTGCAGAATTGAACTTTGTTGAAACACCATTTACCAGTTCTTTCTGTCTGAGCATTTCATATTTAGCTGCAACATAAGGCCACTGGATACAAAGGAAATGTTTCCAGCATGGAAAAATAAAGGAGAGTGGTATTTTCATGCCACCAATTCAGCTGGTCACAGGCACAGCTCCGGAGGATGATCCAGGCCAAGAGTTTATTCCCAAGCTGGAGCAGAGCTTGGCAAGGCCAAGAGAGAGGTGGGTGATTATTTTAGTCCCTCGTTCCTGCAACCCGGCTTGTGCAGCACAAAAGAATGCTAATGTTCATGTCTTTATGAAAGCACCCGAGTTCATCAGCTCTGCAAAGAAGAGAAATTAAATCAAGATTTAATTGGGATATGCATGTTTTATTCATGGTACTATCCACAGGAGAAGCCAGACAGCTGAAGGTAAAGAGGAGGGGGAAAAAAGTATCTTTTCAAAAGTTGTTTCTCTCTGATTAAATAGAGATAGTTTCCCACTTCAAAGGGAGGGCTCCTTTAATGTATTTTAAATGCTCCAATGTGCCTTTCCAATGCCTCTGTGCACCAGGCTGGCAAGGGCAGAATTCCTGGCATCAGGAATGACTGCTGATTTCATTCACCAGGCTGGTTTTCCTGCTGTTTGTCCCTGACACCAGCACTGGCTGCAACGGTGCCGGGCGCTCGTGTCCTGCCATCGCCCACATCCCTCCTGTGGCCCAGCCAGAGCAGGGAGCACAGCCCGGGCTGCACTGCACAAGGAACAGGGAGGTTCAGTGGCTGAGAGGCTCTGGAAGGCACACAAGGAAGTAAAACCCAGCTGGAGTTTTCGGATCCCCCCTGGCAGGCTGGGAAATGGAGCATTTCTGTCTTTTCTGCAGCCACACAAGGAAGAAGGAGCACAGACTTCATTTTCACTGCCTCACTGCTGAGAGAAAGCCTTCCTTTAGTCTGACTTGGCAGATTTTTGTGTGTCTTCATTTTCAGGGCAACAGCAGGTTCCCTCTGTGTGCAGAAGGAGCCACGTAGCTCTGGCAGGAGCTTTTCCAGCAGCCTTTGGAGCCAGGCACATTTAGCCAGCAAACATCCTGAATTTGTCTGTGGTGCTTTTTCCCCTCGACAATGCTGATGCTGTGAGACTGGCTTTATCTTGCTTGCTTTTAGTCAGGGGAGAAGACAAGGCCAGCAGCAGAGTGGGAAGAGGGAGAGAAATGAGCCTGCACAGGGAAAGGACCAGAGACACAAGACTGAGCTGGTGGGGATGGACAGAAGGGTGGGAGAGAATGGAAAACACATCCAGGTAAGATGGGTCCTTGCACAAGCTTCACACTGAGCAGGTGCTCAAACAGTCCAGGAATGGGTTGTCTCAAGAAGCACTGAGAGGGTCCTCTGCTTTTCCCAGTGCCTGGGTACCATGTGATGGAGCAGGATGCTCTGAGGGATGTGGGAGGGCATGGCCAGGGAGCTGGGACACCAACATGGGAATGGAAAAGTGCGATGCAGCAGCCCATGGATGCATCTGGAGGGTGCCAAGAGAAGAGAGGCCAAGGGAGGGTGGGAAAGGTAACACAAGAGCCACAGAAGCAAGGTTTAAGGACACTGGGAACTTCTGGTTCACCTTTTGGATTGAAATGTGTATATGAGGCACTGAAAGATAGCAGTGGCACGGGAGGAGGGGATCTGCACAGCAGCATTCGTGTTGCTCCTGGTGGGAATTTTCGATAAAGGACCGATTGTTCGGTGGTGCTGCCTGACAAAAATACAATTGGAAAAGTGGAAGAGAAAAAAAGAAAGAAGAAAATAAAATCTTCTCTGTAAGTTTTGCCCTTCAGAAGCCACTGTTGTCGTGCTTGGTGCCTGGTAGAGCCGCCGCTGCCTTGGGAGCCTCAGGTCTTTGTTAAGAAAAGGACACGAAGAGAAACACAAGTTCTCCCGAAGGCTCATTATTCAAACTGCTCCAGACCCAGCGGCACAAGTGCCGGTGACTTTGGAAGACGAACAATCTTATCTCCTGGGTGAAAAGCACCATTTGTTGTTTACTGTCCAGGGAAGAAAGCTCACAGCAGGCATGAGAGGAAACTTGGAGAACACCTCAGTGAAAGCTGCCGGGTGATGGGAGCGGAGCTGGAGGGAGTGATGCTGCTGCCCGGAGAGAGGCCAAACCACTGCCTGGGGAGGGGGTGGGCAGCACAGGCTGGCAGCTACCAGGACAGCAACACGTCTTGTAGAACTTCTCATCCCTTTCCACTGAGAGAGTGATGGGTGAGCGGGACATCCTGCCTTGGTGGTGGCTGCAAGGACTTGTGAGCACTTTCTGTCCAAGGAGGGGCAGCCACAGGACATGATGGCATGTGTCTGGGTGCCTCCTGTGCCTGCTCTCTCCTGCTGCAGGTGACAGGGCCCCTGCCAGATGACTGCACAGCAGAGATCTCCAGGGTAATCCACACTGGGCTCCTGCCTTCATCCCTGCCATACCCCACACTGTGGGCTCTGCTGGAGCTGCCTCCTGGAGAGAATCAGGCCTCCAGAACTCCATTTAGCCTAAAAATTTCAAGCTTTGTGCTTGTAATAAAGTCAAAACAAGAGTGCATTGTTATTCCTTGTTTCATCAAGAATCATGCACATATAAATGTGCACATGGAGCTAAAATACATCACACATGGAGTGAAACATAATTTATTCTAGCAACTACATAAACAGCTCCTCAGAGGAAATGGCTCCAGCTTCTGAATGGTGCATCCAGGATCCACAGGAAAACCCCTGGGCACAGTGGGGTGGTGGGGATGAGGGGTGTGGAGCACATGGAAGGAACAAGACAAGATGGTTTTGTAGCTATGACCACAGATGTGCCCCACAATTTGGCCACGTGTTCTCCTTGCAGGTGAGGGCAGCTCCTGGTCTGGGCAACCAGAGCCACAGCCTCTACTGCAGGAGATGACTGAGCAGCAAGGGGCTGGGCTATCCTGTTTTCTAGGGACAGAGAGGCAGAATTTATGTGAAAATAAGCTTTTCCATGCACAGGTTACTGCCCCCCTCCCTGCCAGGAGCATCACAGACCATGGGGTCCTCCTGCATGGCAGAAGATGGAGGAGGGATGAAGAGCTGAGGGGAGTGAAGCTCCTGCTGAGCAGCCTCACACACCCTCCGAGGCAAAGCCCGGGCAGCCTGGGTGCTGGCAGCAGCTCTGCCTGCCTCTCCTGGAGCTACCAGTTTGCAGGCAGGTGTTTGCCTGGTGGGTTATTCACTTTGGAGCTGGCAGTGCCAGCTCCCTGCTCAGCTGGGGCACGGAGAGGACGGGCTTGGAGATGGAGGACGCAGCATCACAACCCAGGTCCCAGGAGAGATGGTGCCTGGCAGAGGTGAGGCTCATCATGGGAACAGACTTCATCAAGAGAGGCTTCCCATCCCCCTCTCCCTCCTGATGGCATCTCTTAATGATAACAGTCCTGTGGTTTATAATTACCAGTTTGACAAGTTCATGAGTTCTCTGTTAATTATTATAATTAGCTCTTGCTCGGCGCAAAAGCAGGAGTTTAACAACAATATTAACAATGGGAGGACTATTATGGAGAATTAACTAGAGAGGGTTCCTCCTGCCTGCCAATGTAATGGAGAGCCCTGCTCCCCATCCTCCCTCTTCCTTAGCTCAGCCCTGGCTCAGATCTTGCTTGGAGAGGTCAAGAGGATGGCTGTGCTGGCACTGGGAGGGGAAGAGAAATACAAACTGGCCCTGGACTGCTCAGAATAGGGCCAAGATTTGTCACACAGCAGCTGTGGAAGATCAGACAGGCAGGGGATGCAGACAGGGCAGCATCCCTGCCTGGGGAAGGTGAGAATCGGGCCCCAGGAGTTTCTTTAACCGACTGCTCTGTTTCACGTGCTGCCGAGCCGGGGAAGCCATGAGAGCTGGTGATTAAATTCCCACCCAAGCTTTGTCTCCCAGGAGCACGCAGCACGAGGCACCAGCCTGAGCAAATATTAGAAAAATAGCAGTTTTTGGCACCCCTAATTTACTGAAGATGAACGGATTGACTTCTCAAACACAGCGAGATCCCAAACAGATCAACGCGGCGCGGCTTCCTTTCGAATTTCTGAGTTCAAATGTATACAAAATGTTTATCTGAAGTGCAGAAGAGCTTAGAGAGCTAAGCTGTGCAAATCATTAGTTATCTTAAGCCCCTTCACACCTGAAACAGGAGGCTGAAGGAGTTTTGGTTTGCTTTTTTTTTTTAATTATTATTTTTATTTCATCACACCTTTGCAGAGCAGAAGCAACGACTGAGAGACTTTGGGGATCAGTATGAAAGCAGAAAATGCCTTTTGACACCCACACACCTGGGGCCAGACACCCTTCCTGCTGCCCAAGCCTGGGAAACGTGAAGACCCTGGAGCCATGACCTGGCTCAGCCACCACTGCAAACCCTGCAGGTCCCTGCTAAAGCATCTGTTAGGCCAGGAAAGGACCACAGCCCAGCCCCAGCAGAAATTCATGCACAAAAAAGGACACTCAGACCTCTCCTGGGGCTGGTTGTCTCCCCCCAGTCCTGCCCGGAGCCAGGGAAGCTCTGAGTTTCTGTCCTTTGATGGAAAACTTCATTTGCTTTTCAGACAAGAAGAGTTTCTACACACTTAGGCTGCTGTGAGAAATACTCCATTTCAAATACACACACAATTTCAAATACATACACCCTTTTTTTTTTTTTAACTGTAAACAGGTTTTGAAGAAAAGATCAAAATCTCAGTGAAATATTTTGAAGCTGTTGGGATGAAGCACTTTGCTGTACATGATATGAATTTCCTTGGGAGTAATTTCTATTGGAGGGATTCACATTTGCTTTTACATCCCAAAAGCAGAATGTGGAAAAACAGATTGAAGCCACAAAGCATTTCTTAGGATAGAGCAGCCATTCCCACCCACGTAAGGATCTGGGAGCAGCACTAGGTCCTGCAGCCTAGCAAAGGCCAAGGATTCACCCTTTTCTCCCTGCTTCATTACCATCATTAATTTATTCCTGAAATTCCCCAGAGAATAAATTCTTGCAAACACCTTGACACAGCAGACAGAGGTGAGGAAAAGGCCCCAGACGAGCCCGAATACATTTTGCAGGTGGAAATGCAGAGACATGGAGGAACAGACGGCGCAGGGAGGGTTGTGTTCCTGTGGGAAAAGGATTCTTTCTCTTCCCAGGGATTCATTAAAGGTTTCACACCGGGGACCAAATAGTTTTAAGTGAAGGACTCCCTTTCTGCTTTGCCCTGGCAGACAAAGGGCTGGTTAGCAGGAGCATCGCTGAGGAGACGCTGGGTTACTGCGCTCGCTCAGCCTGCTGGGAAACTCCTTTGAACACTCACGACATCAGAGCTTAGGCCCCGATTTGTTAGACAAGCCTGACTTTATTATTTTTTTAAAAGGGGGATATTATCTTCTGCCTCCAAAGGAAAGGGGGAGAGGAGAAAGCCACTGATACAGGGGGGTAGAGACAGACACAGAACCTCATTATTAAACAAAATAAATAAAATATACTAGTAGAAAACTCGCCTTGGCTTTATTACTATATTCTGTCCTCTAAATATTTCATTTCCAACTAATGCACAAGCCAAATGGAAAATTTCGAGCAAAACTGCACTACTTAGAATATGCTTAATTATTGATTCAGCCAGGAGGGAAAAAGGAAAAAAAAAAAACCAACCAAACCAGAAGGGAGAAAAAGCCAGAGGCTGCTGAGCTCTCCGTCCTGGAGCTGCTGAAGGAGTTTTGGTTTGCTTTTTTTTTTTAATTATTATTTTTATTTCATCACACCTTTGCAGAGCAGAAGCAACGACTGAGAGACTTTGGGGATCAGTATGAAAGCAGAAAATGCCTTTTGACACCCACACACCTGGGGCCAGACACCCTTCCTGCTGCCCAAGCCTGGGAAACGTGAAGACCCTGGAGCCATGACCTGGCTCAGCCACCACTGCAAACCCTGCAGGTCCCTGCTAAAGCATCTGTTAGGCCAGGAAAGGACCACAGCCCAGCCCCAGCAGAAATTCATGCACAAAAAAGGACACTCAGACCTCTCCTGGGGCTGGTTGTCTCCCCCCAGTCCTGCCCGGAGCCAGGGAAGCTCTGAGTTTCTGTCCTTTGATGGAAAACTTCATTTGCTTTTCAGACAAGAAGAGTTTCTACACACTTAGGCTGCTGTGAGAAATACTCCATTTCAAATACACACACAATTTCAAATACATACACCCTTTTTTTTTTTTTAACTGTAAACAGGTTTTGAAGAAAAGATCAAAATCTCAGTGAAATATTTTGAAGCTGTTGGGATGAAGCACTTTGCTGTACATGATATGAATTTCCTTGGGAGTAATTTCTATTGGAGGGATTCACATTTGCTTTTACATCCCAAAAGCAGAATGTGGAAAAACAGATTGAAGCCACAAAGCATTTCTTAGGATAGAGCAGCCATTCCCACCCACGTAAGGATCTGGGAGCAGCACTAGGTCCTGCAGCCTAGCAAAGGCCAAGGATTCACCCTTTTCTCCCTGCTTCATTACCATCATTAATTTATTCCTGAAATTCCCCAGAGAATAAATTCTTGCAAACACCTTGACACAGCAGACAGAGGTGAGGAAAAGGCCCCAGACGAGCCCGAATACATTTTGCAGGTGGAAATGCAGAGACATGGAGGAACAGACGGCGCAGGGAGGGTTGTGTTCCTGTGGGAAAAGGATCCTTTCTCTTCCCAGGGATTCATTAAAGGTTTCACACCGGGGACCAAATAGTTTTAAGTGAAGGACTCCCTTTCTGCTTTGCCCTGGCAGACAAAGGGCTGGTTAGCAGGAGCATCGCTGAGGAGACGCTGGGTTACTGCGCTCGCTCAGCCTGCTGGGAAACTCCTTTGAACACTCACGACATCAGAGCTTAGGCCCCGATTTGTTAGACAAGCCTGACTTTATTATTTTTTTAAAAGGGGGATATTATCTTCTGCCTCCAAAGGAAAGGGGGAGAGGAGAAAGCCACTGATACAGGGGGGTAGAGACAGACACAGAACCTCATTATTAAACAAAATAAATAAAATATACTAGTAGAAAACTCGCCTTGGCTTTATTACTATATTCTGTCCTCTAAATATTTCATTTCCAACTAATGCACAAGCCAAATGGAAAATTTCGAGCAAAACTGCACTACTTAGAATATGCTTAATTATTGATTCAGCCAGGAGGGAAAAAGGAAAAAAAAAAAAACAACCAAACCAGAAGGGAAGAAAAAGCAGGGAGCTGCTGAGCTCTCCGTCCTGGAGCTGCCATTTGGATCCTGCTCAGCTTCCCAGCCTGGATCCCATGGGACAAGAGCTGCTGGCAGCCCCAGCTTGTCCCTGAGCACCAGCACGACATGGGCTCATCCCCACACTTCTCCAGCCTCCCCCAGCACCACCACAGCAATGCACAGAACTGGCAAGATGCACCCATGCCCCATTTCCTCCACCCTGCCTGGGGATTGCCTCAGCCTGGGTTCACTTTCTGCTGAGATTTTAGTTTAAATTTTTCTTGCAAGCAGAAATACTTTGTAGAAGTTGACCAGCCCATTAGGGGGAAGAACCAGCCTCCCTCTCAGCTGAGCTCCAACACCAGCCACCTCTGAGGGTAAAATGCCACACCTGCAAACCCCTGATGTCTTCCTAACCACTGCTGAGGGACCACAGAGGGTCCCTGTCCCTGCCAGCACTGCAGAGCTGGCCACACAGCCCAGCAGAGCCTGAGACAGAGGGCAGCCACCCTGAAATGCCAGCACCAGCCCCCGAGGAGACAGCACAGAGGAGAACATCCCATCACCATCGCTGGATGCAGCAAGAACAACTCACTATGTCCGTCCCCATCACCGTCCCCAAGAGCAGCAGCACCAAAGATCCCTGGCTGAGGCAAAGGGAACTGCTGCTCCACACCCAGCTTTTATCCCAAAGCAGGAGTAGGTGGAGCTGGGGGCTGTAGTGATGGGCTAACCCAGCACACCTGCAGGGGAAGCAGGGGAAGAGCACAAAGCGTAGGAACTCAATGGCAAGCTCAGGCTGGAGTGAGATAAAAACTTGGTCTTGGAAACGCGGCCAAGATCCTTTTCTAATTCACAACAAAACGTCTCTATCAAGAGAATAGTTCAGAGTCTAATTCCTGTATCTGTCCTCCATATCCTGCTCTGGAAAACTACTCACCTCCCCATATTAAAATCCTTTCTAATAAGGTAATTTCTTCTCCAAGACATGGGTATATTATAGACACAGAAGCTGGTTTAACTGTGAAATTACCCTTAGCTGGAGTTTTCCTGCTTCCCACTCCCCCCAGAGTGCTTGGCCTCAGGCTCATGCCCATGCTCTTGAGCACCACAGCAAACAGTTCTGGCCCAGGCTCTTGGGAAGCTGGGTGCTGCAGGAGGGCTCCCAGCACCATGCACAGACTGGGAAAGAAGGGGGAGCATCTCCAGTTTGGTCAGGATTCAAACAGGCTGCCTGGGTCTGGGAGGTAGGGAGCAGCAGGCCTGCCAAGCCAGCTGCCCAGCCAATTAGGAGTTTCACTGAAACTTCAAATTATGGTCTGTTTTTGTGTGTTGTTTTTTTTTTAAGTGACAGAATTATGCCGTGTTACAGAGAAAGTGACAGGTAATTTGGGACACTGAGGATTTCTTGGGCTCTATAGCTAATGGGGAGTTTAGCACCAATTCCTCTGTAATTTGCACTTCTGAGAAACGGCGTTATTATAAAGTCAGAAATCTCAAGCACTTTCAACTCAGGGATCTGCCAGACTGTCGATGACCAGGCTCTGAGGAGGCCTGAGTCCACAGGTCACCCATTTCAATATCTGAGGCTGGGTGGCTTCCAAAAACAGCTGCTCCAACGGCAGAGCCGAAAATTGGAGGTGACATTCAGAAGTCTCTGAAAATTATAACCCTGACTTCCTCCTTGAAAAGCTTATCTGAATCCTGGCTTATCCTTTGATGAGGTTACTGAAAAAGCATTCTGCTCTGAGTACTTGAAAGATAACAGGCAATATATGTGAGCTGGTGTGCTTCTCCCTGGGGGGGAAACACTATCGAACATGCCAAGCATGGGACACTAATTAAATGGCCTGAATTATGCTGGACAGGAAGGTCCTGGAGTGGTTTGGTTTAACCCCTTCCCATCCTTGCACACCCAGAGCAAACGTGGGTGCTGATCCACAAATGCTCCCACAAGGATGTGCTTCCTGCCGGCCTGAGCATCCTGCACCACTCCGTGGGAAAAAGGCCCTCGTGAGAGGGAAGCACCTTCTGTGATCCCAGCTCGTGGGATCCCAGCATCCTTGAGGAGCCCCTGAGACCTTCATTAAATAAACCTAAATAAACCACTCCTCAAGAACAATCCTGCTTTACTTCTGGGAGGACTCTGTGCTGGGGCTGATCCCGCCCATCAATACAGACACGACAATGTTTACATTTTTGCTTAAGTTCAAGGAAACGTTTGGGTTTCTTGGATGCTAAACCCATGGTTACGAGCAAGTGTCTTCCTGAGCTGTAAGAAGAAGGGAAAAGGAGGCAGAAATACAGTCTTATCGGAGAGAAATGGTGAATTCAGTAATGCTTAATGGGCTGGCAAAGGGGCTGTGAAAATTGACCCAGCTCTACTGGTGAGGGAAATAATGGGGCTGCCTTTATAATGTGGAGCAGCAATCACAGCTCAAAGGGTGGAAAGGAGGGAAGATAATGTACTGAAATATAAGCTCTTACAGCAAAATGGGTATTAATTATGGGGAGGCAAAGTTCTGCCCTCAGAAGAGCAGCCACGGCCACGTTCCTGGGGAAAGGCTCTGGCTGACGTCTCAGCCCCAGATCTTTGAATTTCTGGCAGGCAGAGGATGCTCCTCTTCTCTGGTGAGCCTGTAGCCCAAAACGCAGGGAAAAAGAACAAAAGCACTTTAATGGCATCATTTCTGTTAAAATTAGCTGTCTCTCAGTGCTGTCCCAGCCCCCAAAACACCAATAATTGTTGTCTGGTTCCCTGCTGTATCCCCAGCCAGCGCCTCCAGCGCTTCAGGCCCTGCTGTGTGAGATTAGCAGGGAAGTGTTTTGAGTCCCTTACATCAAAGGGACTGAAAAACTATAAATTTAACAGAACGTATTATGCAGGTGAGGAAAAAAAAAAGCAAGTTCTGTCAGAAAGGACAGCTCACTTCTCCAGGTTCTGGGGCAGGGCTTCAGGCAGCTAATACCTCCCCAGGAAAAAAACAAAACCAACCACAACACAACAAAGCAGCTAAAAACAACCAAAACCCAAAATGTATAGGTGGACAGCAGCCCAAAAACAAGCAAAATGACAACAGGTGGGAGATGCTCTGAGGTTCACTGTGTGCAGGGAAAAGCAGTCGATCAAAAGAGGCCGTGGGAAGGGGGTGGAAAGGGGGTGGGAAGGGGGTGGGAAGCCTCAGGTGGCTGGCACAGGGTCAGGGCAGCCACAGGTCTCCTGGTGCATCCCTGGATCTTTCATTGGGTCCCTTCTCCACACGGCACTGCATAAATAAAGTTGAAAGGAAGAAGGTGAGATGAGAAATGAGGAGGAAAAGATGAAGCTAGGAGGATCAAAGATTAAGGAAATCTTCTGCCACTTTCCCACGCTGATGTCCCATCATTACTACACCCCTGCCTGCTGAAGGCTCCTCTGGCCGTGCAGGTGCCAGGGCCGGTGCTGCCAGCCTGTGGTGGTTGGACAACAAAGCCCTGCAGCACCAGGGGGAAACTCTTCAAAGGGTCCTTGCCTTGAAAACGCTGAGCATTGTTTCCATGGGCCCTTAAACAGAATAATTCATTAGTCGGCTCAGAACAATCAATATCGCGCACCGACAATTTATACACTGACTCTTTACCCAGCAGACCCTCTTTGATAATATTATTTATGATTCTAAATAACTCCATTGGTGTTCAATAGAGCTGGGAGGTACCTGGGGGACAGGGGCACAATCAAATTATGAAGACTCATGGTTTACTCAGTGCTGGAAATGTTCAACTGCAATTCAGCACTGTTAGTCCTGCCGCAGTCCCTTCCCCAGTCACTTATACAACCTCCTTAGTACCAGCTGCTGGGCAGGAAGGCTTCTTCAGGGAAAGGGTCCGGCTCAGCCAACAGAGAGGTCTGCCTGTAAAAGGAATTTTAGTGGGGCTGCTTCTGCATCCATGGAAGGATGAAGGACACGCCGGGCAGTTCAACGCATCCCAGGCCACTGTGGCAATCAAACTCCAGCACTGCTGGGGAACTGAGGAGCAGGCAGGGAGAGGCAGAGGCAGCAGCTCCAACCCAGTGCTCTCTGTCCCACTGCCCCATCTGCATGCGGCACAGCACGCTGCCTGTCTCTGCCCTGTATTTATGGCTGATGCACACACTGTGTACGTTTTAATAAAGCGCTTCTGATAGACCCACGGAGCAGCCAAACGCTGAGTCATTATTATCGACGGAACATGGCATAAGTACTTTGCTGAGCTTCCTCTGGGCTTTCAGGGTGTATAAAGCTAACACTAATGCTATATGGCTCTATAAACTCCAGTCCTCCCTGCAGAGAAGCAATAATTAATCAGACGATGCATGATATGTAACAAATTAAAAAGATAAAACTTCCCAACAAAAATGATGGGGCTAGAGATGCGGCCGCGCCCGGCAGCGAGCTGCCCTGCATCCTGCTGGCCTTGCTCTGCCAGGCTGTGACACAGGACAGATCCTGCAGCTCCCAGCACTGCCTGGCACAGCCTCCAAGCTCAGTTGGGCAATCCCGGTGTGTCCTCAGCATTCAGCCCCAGCAGGGAGAGCTGGAGGGGCACAGGGAACTGGGATCGGGATGTAAGTGCTGGGGACAGTGTGAAGGAGGGCGGGTGACAAGCAGCATTTTGTGCTTGTGAACATGTCCTGGAAACTCTGCCCAACACTGCTCCTGCTCCTTCCTGGCTTGCAAATAGCTGAGGCTATAAAATGAAGTGGTGACAATTGTCACTGTAGAAGCATAACAGCTAAGAAAATCCCACCAGAGTAATAATTAAGACAGATACTGAGGAGTCTGACAACCCGGGGTTTCTTTTTGGACTTTAGCTATTTCTGCTACGTGATTCCTGTTTGAAAATCAGCATCTCCTTTTGATGGGAATCCCAGAGATTTCAGGACTTGTTCTTGTTCCTCTTGAAGCAGAATAGAGAAATAAACAGCAATACTTCCTGTGGAACAGAAAGAAAAAACATCTTCACCTCAGAAAGATCTGGGAACTCTCACTTCCACATCCCACACAGACTGCAGGGCTGATGAATTCCCAGCTTGTAGCAGAAGCACATTTTGGTGGAGATGCTCCAAGGGAAGATCAGCTCTGTTGGGCCCCTTGGGATGGGATCCCTCTGGGAAGCCTGTCCCCAGCCCTGTAGGACACTGCTGGGACATGAAGATGGCAATGGCAGGGCCCTGGTCCCCGGGCTGCCCTCCAGCACCTTGCCAGGCCTGGCTCCAAGGAGGGTTTTAGGCTGAACACATCACATGGCGACCACAGCCTCCACGGAGGTGTTTGGGTATCTATATTTAGCTGTGCTCCTTCCCTTCCTCCTTGACATTCATCAATTTTAAATGCCTTTCACCTGGGAAGGGTGTTGTGGCCCTTGTGCTGCTCCTTGTCTCCCAGTGGTGCTGAGCATGGAACATCTCCCCGGGATGTGGCTCCAGCCCACCCACTGGACCACAGACACTCACCCACGCGGGATGCTCAGGCACCCTGGGTGCTGCCGTGGTGCTCTCCAGCCCTCAGCTGGCACGTGGGGCTGCTGGTTCTGTGTCCTGGGGCAGGGAGAAATGACTGGGAGTGGTGGGGAAAAGAAAGAGATTACAGGGGATCTGGGAGATGCTGTTAGAGAACACAGCAACTTACAGAAGAGACAGGCAGCAGCTGCAGGGAGCTGAAGGCCAATTTGGCAGGAGAGTTGTCAGACAACAAGCCTTGCTGAAGCCTGGGTGGGATGGGAGACCCTGCTGGCCCCTCCCCATCGCTCCATGTGCGGCTCATTGGGATGGGGTCCCGTTCCCACCCTCCTCACCAAGCTCTGCATCCACAGCACGCCAGATAACGTCCTCATTCGTCCTGCTTAACTCCCCCAGCTCCTCAAATGGAGCCAAATCAGGCTGAGTGGTGGATAAACAGGAGTTTCACAGCTCACAAAGCAGAACTGCCAGCTACTGCCAGCCCAGACGTAATGAGCTCCCACAGCCCCCCCGGGAGTGGTTAGAGGGGCTCCTCTGTCCCCAGGCTGCCAGTCAAGCAAGTGCCAGGGAGAAGTGCTTTAATCCCTTGCACTCCATCCCAGCCGTGGCTGAAATCCCTTTGGGCATGTAAGTTTTCTTGGAATGTGCCATCCCACCAGCATGGGGACAGCAGTGTAGTTCACCTGCCCCCAGGTCTCCATCCCTCCCCCCAGGGAAAGCTCTAATCCAGGGGGGCCGAGGTGGGGATGAGCCAACAGGGTGCAACAAGCAACAAGGGAAAGTGTTTGCCTGTTTTACTTTTCACCCAGGCTGGTGTTGTCACCTCCTCGGGTATCCTTTAATTAACAGCAGATTGCTGGTCAGCAGAGAGGGACTAATTTACCACCCAGAAGGGGAGCAGGGGAGGTTTGCTTGGCAGCCAGGGTGGCAGGGACATCTCCCACCACGTCGCGCTTTCACCAGGATGTGAAGTCGCTTGTCAGGAGCTGCTCCCCAAAGGCTCCAGCAAATTAGCTAATGAAGATGACGTCACGTGGGCTTTCAGGAGTGCTCCAGCAGACTGGCCACGGCTGCTGCTTCTCCAATACCTCTGGGAAGTAAAACACAGCTCAAAAGCCCACGTCTGCTCCCAACCATCAGATGCTGTCCAGATAACCCGTCCCTGCTAAAGAACACCCAGTGACAGCAAGACTGTGGAACCATCTCACCTTCCAAGAAACACCAGCTCCTGGAGGAGACACAGGGAGAATCACGTATAGGATTCATCAGTTTCTCCTCTCCAGACCTCTTCCCAGAACAGGTTGGACGTGTGAGAAGGAAAAAACAGAGAGCACCATTATCAGGTCCCTTCCAAAAGACTGACAACTAACTGACAAATCCCAAATAAGTCCCTGCTCCAGGTGGCAGCCCAGGGCTCCTGTGCCCTGTCCCCCACAGCAGCACAAGCGTGAGTGAGCTCTAATCTGCAGCAGTGGGCAGGGAGCCAGTGGGGACTTTTCCATCCCTGAGCTCTGAGGAGATGGACACCTGTGTCTCTTCTCTGCTGGGCCATATTTAGCCATAATTATACCCTTTCAATCTATGTATAAATAACTGGGATTCCGGGTAAAATGTTGGGTTGCTTGATTTACAATCCCAGAGAGATGATAAGGTTGCCACAAGGATAAATCACAGAAGGGCATACTCAGAAGATCTGAGAGAAAGAGAGAAACTTCTGCCCCACCCCCTTCTCCCCACATTACTTACTAATGTTTGTTTCTAAAGCAGCTGGGATAGTTTTGGCATTAAACAAACATTGTGCTATTGCCCAAACATTTAATCATTGTCCTAAGTGACCACCAAGAGTTCTGGGAAGGAGGGACTTGTTTTTCCTGCCTACTTCTGGTGTCAGGCCACCAAGGGTCCTGGGAAATGACAGGTGCTGCTGAGGGTCCCCAGTCCCTCCACCTCCCAGTCTCCCCACTCCATCTGCTGGCTCAGGCCGAAGTTTTCAGAGGGTTCAGTTTTCCTGCTCCTGGAATCCTCCAGCCCAAGGGCTCCCAGGAATTTTCTCCAAGTGACCTGCGTTTCTTTTTCTCAACAGACCCATAAGCTGGGCAGTCATAGCCAGCCTGATCCTTGGCTGGGGAACACAGAGCTTCTCAGCCGGGTAACCTGGAGAGCAACCTCCACCTTGCCTCTGATGCACAGCAGCATCAATAGCCTCCAGCCAGACCATGAATGGGTGTGTGTGGCGAGCAGCTGGTGTTCTGGGGAGGCCAGGCAGGCTGCCATGGGGGGAGGTCTCAATCCAGAGTGTGGTTTGGAAGGGGCTGGTCTGACCAGGCAGCAGCAATCACTGCAGCATCCTTGGACAGCAGGCTGCGTGGTGGGGAGTGCGACAAGAGATGGACGAGCCTGTCCTGGATGTTTTTCAAGTGGAGATTAACCACTGAGCAGGTTCTTTTTATTTAAGACGCCATATGTCTCTTCCCTCTAAATAGCTCTTCCATCAGTTCCCGCTGTGATTCCCAGTCTGAAGGCTCCAGCAAATTAGCTAATGAAGATGACGTCACGTGGGCTTTCAGGAGCGCTCCAGCAGACTGGCCACGGCTGCTGCTTCTCCAATACCTCTGGGAAGTAAAACACAGCTCAAAAGCCCACGTCTGCTCCCAACCATCAGATGCTGTCCAGATAACCCGTCCCTGCTAAAGAACACCCAGTGACAGCAAGACTGTGGAACCATCTCACCTTCCAAGAAACACCAGCTCCTGGAGGAGACACAGGGAGAATCACGTATAGGATTCATCAGTTTCTCCTCTCCAGACCTCTTCCCAGAACAGGTTGGACGTGTGAGAAGGAAAAAACAGAGAGCACCATTATCAGGTCCCTTCCAAAAGACTGACAACTAACTGACAAATCCCAAATAAGTCCCTGCTCCAGGTGGCAGCCCAGGGCTCCTGTGCCCTGTCCCCCACAGCAGCACAAGCGTGAGTGAGCTCTAATCTGCAGCAGTGGGCAGGGAGCCAGTGGGGACTTTTCCATCCCTGAGCTCTGAGGAGATGGACACCTGTGTCTCTTCTCTGCTGGGCCATATTTAGCCATAATTATACCCTTTCAATCTATGTATAAATAACTGGGATTCCGGGTAAAATGTTGGGTTGCTTGATTTACAATCCCAGAGAGATGATAAGGTTGCCACAAGGATAAATCACAGAAGGGCATACTCAGAAGATCTGAGAGAAAGAGAGAAACTTCTGCCCCACCCCCTTCTCCCCACATTACTTACTAATGTTTGTTTCTAAAGCAGCTGGGATAGTTTTGGCATTAAACAAACATTGTGCTATTGCCCAAACATTTAATCATTGTCCTAAGTGACCACCAAGAGTTCTGGGAAGGAGGGACTTGGTTTTCCTGCCTACTTCTGGTGTCAGGCCACCAAGGGTCCTGGGAAATGACAGGTGCTGCTGAGGGTCCCCAGTCCCTCCACCTCCCAGTCTCCCCACTCCATCTGCTGGCTCAGGCCGAAGTTTTCAGAGGGTTCAGTTTTCCTGCTCCTGGAATCCTCCAGCCCAAGGGCTCCCAGGAATTTTCTCCAAGTGACCTGCGTTTCTTTTTCTCAACAGACCCACAAGCTGGGCAGTCATAGCCAGCCTGATCCTTGGCTGGGGAACACAGAGCTCCTCAGCCGGGTAACCTGGAGAGCAACCTCCACCTTGCCTCTGATGCACAGCAGCATCAATAGCCTCCAGCCAGACCATGAATGGGTGTGTGTGGCGAGCAGCCGGTGTTCTGGGGAGGCCAGGCAGGCTGCCATGGGGGGAGGTCTCAATCCAGAGTGTGGTTTGGAAGGGGCTGGTCTGACCAGGCAGCAGCAATCACTGCAGCATCCTTGGACAGCAGGCTGCGTGGTGGGGAGTGCGACAAGAGATGGACGAGCCTGTCCTGGATGTTTTTCAAGTGGAGATTAACCACTGAGCAGGTTCTTTTTATTTAAGACGCCATATGTCTCTTCCCTCTAAATATCTCTTCCATCAGATACCGCTGTGATTCCCAGTCTGCCTTCCAAGCCTGCCTTGGAGACACTATTGCCAACACTTCATAAAACTGTGTTAAATCGGAGATGGAAAACACTTTGAAGGCTCCTTCTGTCCATTCCCCCGTGTGCATCCTGCCCGGATGCATTTGCAGCCGCCCTGCTGCAGTGCCTGGGAGCCTGGAAGCCTCAGCATGACCAGGAGCTGCAGCCTCCCCAGAGCCCTGCATCCCTCTGGGCCGTGGACACCATTTCTGGCCTGGTTTGGCTTTGGTGACTCATTTGATTACGCTGCAAATTCTCTTCCCCGCCTGCGGAGCGGGGATAGCGATGCTCTCCCTCTCCCCTGCTGGGAGCTCCAATATATCAAGGCTTGCGAGGCACTTAATACTATGTAAATGGGAGACATATCAGCTGTGCCTCAGATAAATGAATTTCACTTAGATTGATGGGTGTGAAGCACTTCCAAAATTAGGCCTATTCTTCTTAAATCAAACAGTTTCCCCAAGCCAGTTCAGCTCCATTGATGTAGAGGAAGTCATCAAGTCCCGATTCATCATCAGGCTCCAGAGCAGCCCTCAGATGTGCTGACCCACCACAGAGTGTGGCCAGATGCACAAGGAGCAGGACTCTGTGTCTGCCAATTAACATCCCTGGCTTGGTCCACACAGCCAGGACACTCTTGGTGGGACTAAAACCCCATCAGGTGCCTTACACGGAGCCTGGAGAATCACAGCGGATTCCAGCTACAGAACTCCCTTTCCTCCCAATATCTTCCTGCCCATCCTTGTCCTCATAGATAAATAACAAGTAACTCAAACACCAGTGTCCCAGAGCTCCCTGCCTGGCCCCTGTGGCAGGATGGGGCCATTTTTAGGGATCAGGACTGGAAAAGCAGTGCATAGCAACCCAAGTGCCTGCCCTGATGCTTACACTGAACTGTATTTATGCTGTTAAACACTCTATAACATGGAGACAATACCACCCTGCTGTTCTGTTAGGGAGCAGTAAATCCCTCTCACAAGTGGCAGCACCCCAACCAACCGCAGCTCACCGAGGAATACTGTAGTAGACCCTTCCAAGCTGTTCACTGCAGATCCATGCTGACATGTGGATCCATCCCAAGCCATGGGGGCTGCCTGAAGGGAGAGAGACTCTTGGGCAGCACCGCCCCCCCCCCCCCCCCCCCCCCAGGCTCAAATTTCTCCTCTCTGCCAAACCTCAGCACCTCCTGACTACAAGCATCCGTCTGGTGTTTGGCTGCAGAGGAGGTTGGCTCTCTCCAACTTTCTAACTGCAGATAATCAACAAAGCCAGGCAAATAATTTAGCATGTATAAGTCTGTTCTATGAATTTTGACTCTATGCCCACAGGCAGCTCGTGCTCCTCACAAAGGAAGGGTGGGTACAACCGGTTAGCTGAGTAACCACCCAAGTGCATTTTTTGCATCCAAGTGCCTGTGCTGTCACCAGGTGAGACTAAACCATCCCAGGAGCCATGGGAGGCTGGGCTGGGCTGCTTCCCCTGCTGCCAGGGGGAGGAGAGGACGCTGCAGCCTCCCACCGCACTGCAAGGCCAGTTACAAGCTTGCCTGCAATTCCCATGTGGAAGCTGTGAACTGAATGGCATCTGTTCCGGGCAGGTTTTCCTGCGGGCTCGTGCCCCTGAGCTGTGCCCGGGCACTGCTGCTCCCTCCCTGCAGCCTCCAGCTGCGCCTTCCAGCCAACAGGTACGGAATAGCTGATGCAACTTTTCATTAACAGCTCCTCCAAGGTGGGAGTTGACCTGTTTGTAAGAAGAATGCTGCATCAATGTGTGACTGTAAATCATCCTGCTGGCCCCACACTAGTATCTTGATTCCTGCGGGCGGCCCCGCGGCTGCTGCGCCAGGGGTGCCCTCCAGCCCCTGCCTTTATCTCCTCAACACCAGGATCATGTCACCTGCAGGAAGAGCTACAGCCCTTCGAGTTAAATGTGCCTGCCAAGAAAAATGTTTATTTTCCTTCCTCCACCTCCCCTCAGATATCTGATTAATTCAATGCAAGGAGTTCAGTTTTTTTTTTAAAGCCGAGTACAGAAACCTGGATGTAGGAAAATCCCGCAGCTGTTAGAGCCGCGTTGTGACCAAGGCAGCCTCAGAATGTGTTTTAGCCTGACTTGGCATGCTGACTTTTAAGAGCTAAATGGAGAAGTGAACTAATCCTAGGTCTTAATGAATAATGTTCAAATCCAACTTTCATTTTCAAATACATCCATACACTCGCGAATGAGTCACCAGGTGTTTGTTGTGTGGTGGAAGAACAGGCAAGCTGGGAAGGGCATTTTTCTGTGTTTGTGAATCATTGTATATGATATTTTCCTCCACTGTGCCTCTTGGTCCGAGCAGTTTTCTGCAGTGAAATCCATTCAGCTGTACTGGAAATGTAGGCACTTTATAGAAAATCTTTAATAGTGCCAGTGCAAATGGATGGCTCTTATTTCCTCTCTGCAAAGCGGCGATTTGCAAAACCACTGCTAACAAATATTCCCCCCTCCCCAGGCTGTTAAAACCTGGCAGAGGGAGATGCCTCCAACACCAGTGGGCTCCTTTTGCTGGCAGGATCAATCCAGGCTTCCAATTTCCCAGATACCAGCACAGTTCATCCATGGTATCATGCTCCTGACACTGGGTGCAGGGACAAGCTCTGTCAGGCGCTGCCAACCAAGACTGCCAGTCCTCTGGAGCACAGGGAATTACTTTGTTTTAATTGTTTCACCTATTTTCCTCCAGTATGTTCCTTTTTCTCCTGGGTCCCTCTCCCTGCTCCTTTCTGCCCAGTTTCTGCCCACAGCCAGGGGAGGCTGGAGGCTGCAGGGTTGAGGAGGAGCATCCTGGGCACGGCTCCATCTCTCCCTGTGCCCATCCTGCCCCTTTGGCACAGCCAGTCTGTCCCGGGCAGACTGGGAGGGAGATGCTGTCCCAGCACAGCAGCTGCCAAAGAGCCCAGTGATTGCAGGGGAGCTGGTTATTGCTGCCACTCATGAAAAAACCTTCTGAGGCATTTGCCTCAGGAAAAGGGCAGCTTGCCTCAAATGTCAGGTGTCAGCAAAGCCTTTCTGCATCCCTGGGCCGACTTCCCCCGCCAGCTTCACCTGACACAAAAGGACCCGGAGCGCCTCTATTCATCCCAGATGCCATCTCCCACCTCCACAGCCCAGCCAGGCTGGCCTGAAAAGAGACACATCAACTTTCTTCTGATTGTTCTAATCGCTCCTTTTCCTCCCAGGAAATAAATTTTTAAATTGTTCCTATTTTTCTCTATCACCTTTGAAATGGATTTGCTTTTTCCATTGAAAGCCCAAGAAAGAAGAACACTTAAAAGTTTTCCATTTTCAGACCCCAGCAAGCCTATCACTTCTGACATAAACAAACAAAGCCCAAACATGTTTAATGAAACAGTTTGGTTTTCAAAACGAACACTTTTGTTTTGATCAAAAAGCTATCTGTGACTGCAACCCCAAAGATGTTCTCCCAAAACCCATTTCATCCACCTCTAAAAAGCTCTTTGCTGCGGGAGGTGCGAGGGACGCGCGTTCGCCAGCCTGGGTTTGCCTTCCCTCATCAGAGCTGCCAGACACCAGACCTGGGGCCCGGGGGAATGAGGGTGCTGCCCAGCACCTCAGGAGAGGGTGATGCTGATGGCAGCCCAGTCCAAACACCTGGACACAAGCAGAGCCTGGCAAACAGCATCCACCAAACAATCACATGTATTTTCCTCCAGCTGACAGGGAGCAAAACTTTATCCCTCTCTCCTGTGCACGTCCCAGTCAGGGTGTGGCCACCCCCAGCAGGGATTTCAGTCCCAGCACATCTGCCACCAGGCAGCAACTGACAACCCTTGTCTCTACGAGCTACCAATTCATCCCTAGCAGGCCCCAAGTTCAAAACTGCTGTCCACACACTTGTTCCTGCCAGCAAAGTTGTTAGCAGAGAGAGCTGCTAAAAGCAAACACAGCAGAAAACTCCAGCCAGCCACCCTGGAGCTTCCAGGGCTCTGGAACATCTTCACGGCCCCTCATGCTCCCACCTGCCCATCACACCAGCACAGGTCACCACCCAGGACACCAAAGCAAAGGAGCCTGTGGAGCTCTGCAGCTCTGCCCTGCTATAAGTGAAGGGACTGAACAGAAAGGCCTGGAAATAGGGAAGACACGCAGAGTATGAGAAATCTAGACAAGTAATAGCAATAATAAAAATAGCATTATTTATAAATTGCTCACTCAAGGGCTCGGAGGGACCCAAGCAGACAATTAAAGCACAATAATAATAAACAATAATAATTAAAACCTCGTAAAACACATCATGGGAAAAGGAAGTAAAATATTCTAAAGCTCATGAAATCCTGCAGAGGACATAAAATAAAGACAAGGGGGAAAACTTATTACATCCCAGGCAGTAATGGCTTTCTGAGGAAAAAAGGACAAGGAAAAAGGGATGGAAAGAAAAGAGACTTAAGAGTTAAGGGAAGATGCTTTTGTGGTAAGAGATGCCAGCAGAGATGGGGGTGCCTGGGGAGCCCCCCAGCAGCAGCCCGGGCAGAGATGTTCAACTTGTGCTCAGCACGACATGCACAGAGCACTGCAGTGGGGTCTCTCCGTGTTTTGACACACATTATATGTTGGAATAACTCTAAGGGATTTCTGCACAGCACAATAATGAGTGTGCCCGGTAATAACCAGCTCTAGGGAAGGAGACAAAGCTGGAGTTACCGCACCTGTGGTTTAATAGTTGGAGAATTGTGATCTTAGAAAACCAGTTTGCCCTAACGACATAATCCGTGCAGCCAAAGCCTCTTGTCTCGTTTAAGCCAGCAGTGGGGGACATTTGCAGCCAGGGGACTTTCAGAAAGGAGTCGTTTGCTGACAGACAGAAGGTCACCCAGAACGAGTGTGCTTCTGCAGCTCCAAAACCTCCCTGCAGCTTTGTGATCTCAGCTGAGCATCAGGGATGGGGAGGCCGGCAGAGAAAATGCTTTTCTGGGGGGAATGAACCTGGGTCCAGGGAAAACATCCCCTCTCCTGTCACCTCCTGACATGGTGGGACATTGCAGGAGGAGCAGAGCATCCCTCCATGGGGCAGCTGGAGCAGAGAAGGCTGAGAGGGTCCTGGGAGGGCTCCCAGCATCCCCTTCTCTCCTGTCAGTCATCACCCCCCCTGCTCCTCCCAGGTTGTGGATCACAGATGCTGCACACTGTCATTACACATCTAATTAGTGAGTGGCTTAGCTGGGTGGCACCTCAGCCCACCAGCAGCCAGTGTCCCCTGCTCCAGAGGCAGGGGAAGCCGTGGCCACACACAGAGACACCAGAGCAGTCCTGTGATGCAGGGGAAACCTCTCTGACCTCTGAGCCAGCTTCCCACTCTCAGAGTAGGAGCTGATTAGCCTCCTATCCCCGATGCATGCTTTAAAAATGCTGTAATTGATGATAAAACGAGGTGGCTCCTCTTTAAATCCAGCTACCTCTGACTCCACACCCTCAGCTGGGTGCTGTCTCTGTGCTGGGAGCAGACACAGCACCTGCCCATGCACTCCCATGATCTCCCAGCACCTGCACACCCAGAGGAAGGGGAATGCCACCTCTGCCCCAGGCAAACCAGGAGTCTGCACAGTGAGCCTGGACAGGGCACAGAGCTGGGCCCAGAGAAGAGAGGGATGAAGGTGCCAGCACAGACATGGATGCTCTGGGTGAACCCAGCTCTCCCAGGGGAAACAAACACGTTGTTCAAGAGGGTTTTTCATTGCCTTTGCCATGGAGTGGCCATGAGCCTTTCATACTGAGAGCCTTTAAAGACTTTGGGAAGCAATTCCAACGTTTTCTATAGGCCTGGGGAGATAATTGAATGCTTTCAGAGAGCGCTCTGTGCAGGAAAGTTCAATTTTTGCAGCACGGTGCATCCTGCATTCACTGGGCTTCGTGCGTCGGCAGCATCCCCCCGCCTTTTTATTTCCTAGAAGCTGAATTACTCTCAGCATTTACCTGTGGCTTCTCTCTGATGAAGCACTTAGGGGTGAGAAGCAAAAAATGGACAGAAAGTCACCCCAAGCCCTTGCCAGGAGACAGAGAAACACACCTGGTGGGAAGCAGGGATGCTCTGCTCCTGTGCCGGGCAGAGGGGGCTCCCCCCACACACCCCACCCCAACAGGCAGAAAAGCTCTGCCGAGATATTTTTAGTCCAAATGTTGCAGAACAAGAAGCAGCTCCAGGCAATACTCTTTTTTTTTTTTTTTTTCTCCCCCCTCCTTATCCCTTCAGATGAAGCAGCAGGTGGAAGCATTTAGGTGAAGGTTACCAGCGACTGGAATTTAAAAGCAGCCGAAGCAGAATGTTTCTCTCTGCAAGTTTCCCCTGCCTGGTGAGGGGCAGCAGGAGCTTTGCTGGGGAATTTGGTTCCTGTGCCAGTTTCGTGCCAGCTAATTGCATCCAGCTTATCTCTGGTCCAAAGAAAAGACTGATTTAAGTCCCATTTCTATTGGAAGTGGCATTGCTTATGCACAGCCACACACGTCCTTCCCAGGCTTTGTACCGGCCTCTGAAGAGGCAGAGACTTCAACATGTAACAACCCTACACAAAAAAATAAATGGTATTTATTTAAATATTCCTTAGGTCATTTTAATGTATTTAAGTCTTTTTTTTTTTCCCTACACTAATGTGACGTATTTGACAGAAAGATAAATGACATTATTAAAGAATCTCTCTGGCAAATTTCAGTAATAAAATCTCCCTTTTTCCCCTCCTGCTTCTCTCCAGTTCCAGACACACAAGCCTTTTGCTTCCTGCATCTTCACAGATTACTCCTGGGCTTCTGGATTGGCCCCAGGATACTCTGTGCCCCGAACAGGAGGAATTTCACTAACTTTATCTTCCGAATCCCAGCAGGCAGAAGAAAGGAGAACAAAGACATGTCACGACCCCGTCTGCCTGACCTCAAGCAGCAGCAGCAGCTCCAACACACCCAGAATTTTTTTCCAGGATGTGAAACATCCAGCAGCCAAGGAGCCAGCAGAGTTCTAGAATTGAGTTTCCAGCTGAGCCAGAGGCTGGGAGCAGCAGCAGCTTCTGGGGGCCCTGCCCTGGTCCTGCAGGTCAGGGTGTCGGGGAGGGTTCGCAGAGAGGGAACAGGTTCAGTGAGGAGCTGGGGGTCATGCTGAGCAGGCACAGCCACAAGCTGCCCCTGAGGGTCTCAGTGTCACCACAATCCATATCTCAGGACAGGCTCTATGTGCACTGCCAATGCAGGGGGTCAGGCTGGGAGAGCGTGAGAGAGAAGGTCTGAAGCCTGAAGGCAGAAGGTCAACCACTGCTGCAGAAGCATCTTGTTTGCAAAAATGACAAGACCTACTCTGTGGCTGTTTAGATGCTCCAAAGCTTCAGTGATCTTACCTAGATTAGTCCTCAACAAGCTGAATTTCTGCTCCAGGTAGTGCAGCTGCTCCTTGCTGAATAAAACATGCCCTTCATGCGGCTGCACCCCAAAGATGAGCTCCAAGAAGGCTTTCCTTTTTCTATCGATGCACATGCTTATTTTTTTGTCAAATGCTTGCAAAGAGGAACACTGCTTGTTGCTCCTCTCAGTTTGCTTCCTGCAGGGAATGATGCCGCTGTTTTCATAACTCTCCCATCATTTTTCTGGGAGATTTGGGGTGCTGGATGCTGTCAGCCACATGGTAAATAAACCATGAGCTCCCCAGAACCATCAGCAGCTCCTCCTTTGCTCTGAGGGATTTCCATGGGATGGCGTCACTGCTTACTCTGTGTTCCCAGCTGGTCCCACTCAAATTGCTGCCAATGTCTTCCAAGGCTTGGGCTTGGACAAAGTCAGGGCCAGACTCAGGCCTTGTTTGCTTCATGCAGCTCCATGTGTTCTTCAGCTGGGGTGCAGGCTACTCAGAGGGGGCATTTGTTCATCTGCAGGCCCTTTAAACCACTACTCATTTCCGTGGCTGTTGTTACCATTTCAGAATTATCTATCAGATAGCTAGAGGCATTTTCTGCCTGTTATATTTGCTCCAAGCTGTCTGCTCACTGTCCTGACTTGCCATTTTCATTTACTCACAGGGAACACAGCCAGAGTGGATCGTTTCTGCTTCTCACTCAAGCTTTTAAGTAATGGGAAAAGGACAATCAAGTAATGACAGAGGCAGAGCAGTTGTAATGAAGTGACCAGACAATGCAGCACCAGGGTGGGAGGGGGATGCGAGGGGAGCAGCTCCCAGCTGTGTTTGCACATGGAAACCCTCCTGGGCAAACATCATCCCCCTCCTCCAGGCTCACCCTGGGGCTCCAAAACCCCACGGCAGCACCACAGCAGGTGGGAGCCTTTTTATAAACACTGAGAGATCCAAGCCTGGTGGATGCTCCCCTAACGATACAGCAGATCAGTACAACTAGTGACATCCTGCTGTAACACCCTGGCATTTAGCAAGCTGCATCAGGTACTCCTGTGGTTTGCATAAGCCAAGGATTGTGGCTTCTAGGCTGACTCTTCTTTCCTTCCCCCCCCAGTTTTGCTTGCTTTCCTTGCCTTCCCTTCTGGTTGACATGGTTACAGAATCCTGAGGATGGGTAACAGGACACATGTTTGGGCAGACCCCAGAACCCACGGATGCCTCCTGGAAGGCTACAAAGAGCACATGGTTTAGGGACAACTCAGCTGCCCTGCCTTCTCACACATCTCTCCCTCTCATTTCCAAACAGGTAATTGCTCAAATACATCTCTTTCTGTCCTGCAGATCTCTGCCCAGTGCTGCTCCTTCCCTACCCAAATTCTCCCTCAGTTCCTCACTTGTGCCATGACCCACTGCCAAGGCAGACAGGACCCAGCAGCAGGAACAAGCACTTACAGCCCATGGATGGATGGAGGCAACGCTCTT
>NW_009951820.1:196824-206075 GCF_000747805.2 Chaetura pelagica | reverse complement strand
CTCTTCCTAAATTGAATGTTTTTCACAGCTCTTCCAAGCAGTCTCGGCAGTACTTTAAGATTATTCTCTCCCGGGGGGACTCATAAAAGCTGTAAATACTGGGAATAGCTTTCAAGGCTAGCCTGATGACAGTTCAGTTCTCAGGAAAATATATGCTAATGTGCCTCACCATCATTAGCCAGGAGACCTCCTGGCAGAGCGTCTATGAAGAAAAGATTGCAGATTGCTGGTGTTTTGCTAAAAGTTAAATACACCCGGGCTTTGAAACTCACTGGGGGTGTTTTGAAGCAGAAATTTCCCAGTAGTGGCTCCTGTCTGCCATATCCCAGCTCTGGGATTTGTTTTAAAACTATGGATTGAGCCTTCCAAGAGCTCTAAATCCCTCTGGAGGTGACGGGAATGGCATCCTGCAGTGCAGAGACCCTCTGCCATGGGCTGCTGTGACTTGTGCCCCACGAGCTCTGGGCAACACGGGGAGCACTTCCAGCCTCTGCAATTTGGTACTGTGTAGTTAGGAGCTATTTTCATGGACTTCCACACCCACAGAGCCTGGGCACTGTACCTCAGGGTGCTGCAGATAGCACAGGAGATAGATAAGCTCTCAAAAGCAGGATTCTTGTAGAAAGATGAGTAGATGCTGCTTGGGTACACGGGGCCTCCTCGCTCCCTCTCTCCAAGAGAGGGATGTGCTAAGTGCACCTTGTTATGAGTGCTGGCACAAAACATCATGGGGACATGGACTGTTCCAGGGTGCCTCCAAACACCATGCTCAAGTGCAAATGGCAGTGGGACCAGGACTATAACACAGGCTCACATTGAGCTGCTTTACTTAATTGAGACTGAAGGCACTGAAAGGGAAGAAAGGAATAAATCAGGAGGCAGCCCTGGCAGATTTACTGTACCTGCTCTGGCACAAGGTTGCTAGAGGTGGCCCAACACAGGCTGGTGTCACAGGAGGTATCCATGGGTTGTCTTTACATCAGGGCTCATGGGTGAAGCAGGGAAGGATACTGGATCCCAAGGAAGGGAAGGCTGGAGCAGGAGCCACTCTAGAGGCGTGACAGGCAGGGCTCAGGGATGGCCTCTGGAAGAAGGGATCTTGGCCAGGGCTGGAGCCCAACGCTGGACCATCCTCCCTTCTGAGATGGGTTTGCAGCTCCCCTTGGTGGAAGGAAGTGGGGGGACAAGGGACAGTTGGTACAGGACTCAGACAAGGACTTTTGAGGTTCTGTGGGAAAAGAAGTCCCTGCTGTCCCAAAAGGCTCCCCAGAAGCAATTCTGCTGATCCAGATGTTTGCAGGGTGTGGGGATCTTTTCTCAGTCTCAGGTGTGGGATGTTGTTTGCAGCTGTCTTGGTACAGCAATTTCTGCACTAATCAAATTCTCTCATTCCAAGGTAAAATAAAGGTGCTGAACTTCTCTGGAAACCCAGTTCCTCCAGCAACTGCCTTTGGGGGCCACTGCTCCAGCACTATCCTGCTCCGTGATTCTCCAAGTAGTCGAATAGTACAAGAAGTGAGATGAACTCAAGTAATTAATCTGAGGGCCTGATGCTCATTGCCAAGTGAGACCTCTTGGGCTCTGGCAGAAGAAAAGGCTTTTGTGGAGGTGCAGCTTCCTATGCCTTGGGAATAACATCCAGCATCCCAGCAGGGACCAGTTCAGCTCCTCAGAGCACTCAGGAGCTGACTGGAATTAACAGGCCCATATTGATTTTTCTTTAACTTCCCATTTATTACAATGCTGAGGATAGAGATTAACTTTCCTCACTTGGTATTTATTATTATTTCACCTGCCTTCAAACGGAAACTGAGGGCACTTTGATAAATGAGCCAAGAGTCCTGCCCAGCTCCACCATCACCCCCAGGATGTGGTTCGGATCCTCAGGGCTCTCCCAAAGCCACCCCAGCCACAGGCAGCACTCGGACCACACTCCTCCCTGGCAGCTCATGCTCCCAAAGCAAAGCATTAAGGTGCATTGCTCTGGCATCCCCCAAGTCACTCATGGTGAAGAGCTGCATCTAATTGATTGGAGATGCATCAGCTGAGCCTCACAGGCTCTGCTGGGCCCGGATGTGCTAAGTGCAACACACTGGAAAGAGGGGAATTACTCTTGACACCAGGATTATACCTCTGCCAACGGCATCAATATTCTATTAAAGATGTGTGATAATATAACACTAATTACCAATCGAGGGGCCATTAAAGGGAGCCTACAAACAGCAGTTCGATCTCACCTTTCAGATTAAAAACACCACAATGATTTCCTGTTCCTTGTACTTTATTTCTGTGTTTTCTGCCCATGCATAATGCAGCAATGCAAATTGCCAGTGAATGCCAAGAAGATTGCTGCCTTCACCTGCCATCCAAAGGTAATGGCTTCCTGAGCCCAGATGGAGCCAAGGAAGAGATAAGTCACATCTACAAGCCAAGAACAGGACACAGAAAATGTCCTCTGCCATTCCCACTTGGTCACAAGCCTACAGGGAACATCAGGAGTAGCTATGCCTAAGCAAGAGGAGGAAACACAAGTGGTGTGGGATAAACTGGGAGCAGACAGGCCCTGCAGCACCTCCTGCCAGCTCTGCATTCAACCAGCAGAAGAAGCACAGTTTTTCTTCCCGTGCTTCTACCCCAATGCAGCATCCTTGCAGCACCCACACAGCCCCCTCTTGAAACTTCGTTATTGCAACAATAACCAGGACATTCTCACTAAAGAGGGAATATCTTCCCTGCTGAGAGGCAGAGGAACTGGGATCTGCCTCCCCTCCCAGCTGACCCTTAGTGGCACAATTTAGCTCAGTGATCCTTTCAGAGGGCAGCATCCAGGAGCACACCTTAAATTAATGCCTAATGAAGGAGCAGGCAGATCTCTGCAGGGGGGGAATATGGGAGCAGCAGCAGTGCCCACGCTGCCATCCCCTCCCTGAAATCCAGGGCAGCTTCAACACAGGGAACTCCCCGAGCATTTGTTTCCCCTGCCAGCCATGTGGTGTTTTAATGAGACACAATAATATTCCATCAGTTCTACAAGCTATAGATTGAAGCCACTAAGAGAAATCGTCTGAACCCCCATATGATCAATCTTGTCAAAACATGTTCGTTTAATCCCTTACAAATGAAAGGAAGAGGTGTTTAAAACATCATCCTCGGGGTCTGGGAGCCAGGTTCCTATAATTCAGTCAACCCAGCTAAACCATCTTATTTAGGAGCTGCTTGACAGCAGAGGTGCCAAAAACTCTCTTAAACTACACACACAGGCCTTACATCATCTCAGACTTTAAAATTAAATGCTCTTGTTTGTTTGTTTTGCCCCTCTGTGCCCAAGTGCCCACCCTACAGAGGTACCCCAGGGAGAGGGGCTGTGCAGAGGTTGCCCAGGAACACTTCACAGCAAAGCAAACACACAGGTCAACCCTGGGACTCATAAGCTCACAGATCTGTCAAGAAGGCAACACCAACCCCAGGAGCAATGCCTGGGGAAAACACTGGCAGCAAGTTCACTGCTCTCCAGCAACCAGTGCATAAAAAAACATAAGCAATCAGGGACCATTTTCTGCAACATCTCCAGAAAGGATGGAACTGGCAGCACAGCCCCACAGCTGGGGCCAAGGAGCACCAGGTTTCTTTGTACCCCTGGGTGCAGCACATCATCTCCTGAATCTCATTTAGCTTATGGGCTTAATAACCTCCACCCTTGCCAGAGGGAAGTTGAAAGGCATCCCCTGACATCCCAGCCAGCTGCCCAAAGGAGCTTAAGGCACATCCTGCAACAAGTACCCGCAGCTTCAGGACTTTCCCCTGGGCCTTTTTGGGGGTGAACACCCTGTTTAACACAAAAGATGTTTGACAGATATGACACAGGACAGGGATCAGTTGGGTTCTTTATTGGTCCTGAAGGTGCTTATATTTAAAACAATTTGTTAGGCTCCCCATGATTTACTGCCACGCTGGAAAACGGGGCCGAGTATCGATTCTTTGCCTTTTCTATTGCAAATGGGTGTAATGTTTTATAGTATGTCAGAATAATAGCAGTGGGCACTTTATCAATGTCAAATGTTAAAAATGATCAGCTATTGTGATGTAGGAGATTAAATATGAAAGCTTGATGGGTATATAAAAGCAAAATGGCAATAATAAAGGGATTTTTATGTTCAACTCGTTGCTCTCCCAAATCTACCTGGGGAGCTCTTACAGTCAATTGTACTGATCAGTGAGTGACACATCACAGGGTTAAAGGACAAAGGACAGGAGAGTGTTTGGTTTCATTCCCCAGGGGTCTTTACATGTAGTTTGGCTGCTATGGGGGCTGAGAGCTGAGCCTTCCATGCCAGGACCCTCTGCAGAGCTTCACACACCTCCAAGTTGCACATAGATGCTACACCCCAGGCTTGCAGATGGGCTTTGCAAAGCCAGGCAGCCTCTTGGAGCCCCTCTCTGCCCAGAGGGGATGAGCCACCAAGATGCTTCCAAGGAAGAAGCCACAGACACAACCACCTGGCATTGGGTGCAGAGACAAAGGGCTCCATACTGCAAAGCCACAGTAGTTCAGGACTGCCTGCTCTGGGCAAACAGTCCCCTCTCTGCAATCAGCCCAAAACAGACCAGAAAACCCTGTTTCTCGTTGTTCCCACACTTCTGTAACCCAGACAAGTAAATTAATTGCAGAGTCTCTTAATGTATCGATTGGAAAGGCTGAGATGCAGTAACTAATGCAAAGTGTTCAGCTTGGGCTCCAGGACCTGCCAAGAGCAGCACTGGAGGGTTTCAGCTCTCCTTAAAAAGGGTTTACAAGATCTGAACTACACCTGTGTGGCTTGTTTTAAACTGAAAAAATGAAGACCTTTCCATGAGAATATTTTCAAGACTAACCAGTCCTTCAATTTTTAACATCTGAAGCACTAACTAACCTATCAAACACCTTCTGCTTCTCCACCAAGCAAAGCCCGGTGTGCTGAGCTGGTTTAAGCTGGCTGCTAGAATAGCTGTGAGAGGGCCAGGGGCTGAAGAAACTGCTTCACAAGCAGAGAAGAGAATCCTACAGCACAAGGGCAAGGTAGAAACCCAGAGAGGAGCCTGAACCCCCTCACCCATGTGCTGTGCTCACCTCCCGGGCCCAGTGGTCTCCATCTCCTTAACCAAAGGAAGCCCAACAGCTCTGCTGGCAGCTCCTTGCTGAAGCTCTGTTAGCAAACACTGCTAAAAAACAGTCCCTCCTCTCCACAGCACACAAACCCCCCACATCACACTCAGATGCCTCCTACCCCCCCAGCACCAGCCCCTTTATAGCCCTAATTCTGTCTGCAGAGGCTGCTCCCTGGAAACACCTGAGCTCCTCCACCCACCAGGGCTGACCTTAACTCCTTCCCTCCTGCACTCCTGGAGAAGGGGGTGATTGGGCTGGGGGAGGGAGGTGTGCCACTGTTTGGACAAGAGAAAATGAAAAATTCTACCCAGTGGAAAAAAAAAGGAACCAGTAACAGTCTCACCAATTCTTTAGTACAAAGGAAGAGTAAAAAAATTAATAAATAAAATAATAGAGCCCAATAATTCTTGAAGCCTGGACTCCAATTAATTTTTTTTTAGTTGTCATAAGCAAGAGAGGAAAAAAAATGCATAGGCAGGACAAATGTTCCCCTAATTACCTAAACACTTTATTAACCAGCACTAATTAAAGCATTTCTTGGAGTCTGACAAATGTCTGGAGTTACTCAATTTAGAAGTTAGTTTTGACTCTGGTAATTTATACAGCACTGGAAAGTTACAGGGGAAAAATATCTTTCAAGTAATGTTTTTTTATTAAAGCTGACAGCAATAATTAGTTATTTGCTACTAATGGGGCAGCCCCTGGAGGGAAATTTGCTGAGATGGATGGCTTGGGCTCATGCCAGCAGTAATTGGTCTGAGCCTTGGTCAGACACTGGCAGGTTGTCCCGGGCGGCTCCATCCCGGGAATGGGCCCTTGGGCTTCAGCCAATCAGACTGGCACTTTGGAGACAGAGCTGCAGATCCCTGAGTCAGGCAGGAATGGCAGTGACTCACTTCCTTGGCAAATGAAGCCAAAAGTTGGGAATTGCAGCCATGGATTCCCCGGGAGCGAGTTGTGCGCGGGGCCGTCCTGCAGACGCGGCCTGAGCAGCAACAAGCCCCTCCAGGCACAAGGAATTCTTGTTAAAAACTCCAGTTGTTTCCTTCCAGAGAATAACTGCTCTTTTCAAAGTGCCTGTGTGAGAAGCATTGGGCCTGAGAGGAAAGCTTCACCCAAGGAAGAGAAGATGGGTTTAACACAGAGCAGCTACCATGGGCTTTTCCATCGCTGTTTCTCCTCAGTCCCTGGCAGCAACTGACTGCAGCTCTTCTTACAAGTGACATTCCAGTTTCCATGGCCATGGGAAAAGCCCCCAACATGGGAAACTAACGGGCTCTGTGGATTCAGAGACTGGAATGCAAAGAGGACCCAGATTTTCTTTTCACGTTGTTGGGTTTTTTTTGAGCTTGACACATAATTTTGGATGCTGGGGTTGTCAATACCTTTTGTTTCTCAACCCTCCTAAAAACTGCAAATTACCCAATTATAGAGTAAAATGAATAGGAAGGGGGGAGAGTAAGAGAAATGGAATAATCTGTGGGGGAAAGAAAGGAGCTGATGAAACAACAAATGCAACAAATGCAGAGAAATTAAAGGGTGCTAGACAAAGAGGGGAGGGCAGGCCAAGGGTGAAGCCAAGGCCTCATCCTTGGCCTCCTGCATCTCTGCCTGGTCCACTTCCTCCTCTCAAGCTGGTGCTCACATGGAATAACGGGCATCACGACGGGGGTGCCCCAAGCCCCCCACGTGCGTTGGCACTGCCCGGGCTGGCTCCAGGGAGGCAGTTTCCCAGGGTCCAGCAGATTTAACACCTTGTAAAACCACCCTGCGTGCAGCCACGGAGCCTCCCTGCAGCCTGGCGTGGGAAGATCTGTTTTCCTGCTCTTCCTTTCTGCAGGAGGGAGAGGAGCAACGTGCCAGAGGCTGAGAAAGGCTCTGAAGCAGCAGCCCTGACAGGCGCGCGAACGCTCGGCTGCCTCGGCTGGAGGAGCTGACATTAAAAGGCCTTGGTTAAAGACAGGGCTCAGCGTCTGAGCAGTGTAATGAGCTGTTCCACATCGCCCGACCTTGTAGGAACCATCACAGCTTTCCTAATGTCTCTGAGGCCTGGACGTGCTGCCAGCCTGAGCACCTCCCCTGCACGGAGCCACTGGCTCTTCCCGAGCCCTCCCTGCCCTGGCACCACAGACCCCGGGTATCTTAATTACACCTAATTACACCTCAAACAGAGAGGCAAGTGCACAGCTCGGGTGGGCAGCCTTGGGCAAGCCCCCCCCAAGACCCATGGATTGCTCCCCAGGATGCTGCTCCTGCACATCCCTGCATCCCTTGGGTCCCCACAGTGTCCCTGGTGCCTGCAGAGCCCTGGAAACACCAGAGAGGCAGCTTAGGAAAAGCACTTTATTTGAAAGCTTTTAAGGAGATATTAGGAGGAATGGAGAGGGGGTTTGATCTTTCTCTTCTCCCAAACTAAGAAAAAAAAAAAAAAAAAGCTTTTAAAATAAATAGGTGACAATGTCTCTTATTTGAGTAATTCCTTGCCAGCAATAAATGTGTCACTATCAAGTGCTTTATTTAGAAATAGAAGTGTTTTTCTTTGTAAAGCACTCTGCATTACATCAAGCTAAAGGCTGGAAGCAAAACTCCCCTCCTCTCGCCTCATACCCCTCCCTGTGTGATCCATTCATATATTCTCCTATAATCTGATCTAGGTTATAAAAATATAAAATAAGAGAAAAACTAGAGAGACATCTGGCTCTCCCACACATCTGACATTTCCCTTTATGCCTGGTTTAACTTTTTTATGACTGTCTGGGTTTGCTTCATTGGAGAATTTCTCCCTTCAAATGCGTTTCCTGTTTTATGTTGGAAAATTTCCTTTAGACAAACCTGGTAATTTTTCAAGTTAAAATGTGTACATTTTAAGTACTTTGGAAGCTTAAAGATCTGACTGATGGGAACATAAATCTGAGTTTATTCACACTGGAGTCCTTGTGTCTAACATCCTTTTTTTTTTTTTAATTTAAAAAAAAAAAAAAAAAGAGAAAAGAAAGAGCCTGGTGTATCTTTTCCTTGTTTTACAGTAGGAAAAAAACAACCCAAACTGTCAGTTCAGTGAGTAATTCCTTGGTGGCTGCTCACACTTGAAGCCTTTAAGTGCTTCTGCAGGAGGAAGGCAGTTCCAGAGCTTTCTTGAGCACATACTCGTGTAAGGTACAATGAAGAGGGGCTGATGCAGCCCCTCACTAGTGACAGTTCTGGGGCCACCTTTGAATCAGGGGTGACCAAGTGAGGTGCCTGGTGGGGGCTGGAGCCCCAGCTCCATGGATGGGTACTTGCTGCATCCCTCCCATCTCCATCTCCTCAGCTCCCTGCTGATGCACAGATCTTATGATGCAAAATCACGTTGAGTTGATGGTTGGACCTGATGATCCCAGAGGTCTTTTCCAACCTTAATAACCATGCTATGGTCCTACACAATGAGAAACAGCAGGACAAGTCCTATTGCTTGGTAATAAGGAGGAGGAAAAACACTGCTCCAAAAAGGCAGGGACTGCAAAGACCAGAATTATTTCTCAAATAGAGTAGGGAAGAAAAAACATTCCCCCCCAAGACACCTCCTTGCAGCAGAGAGCAGCCGTGGGCACACGTGTGGCACCTGCTGTCTGACAGGGGTGACATTGCCAGGGGACCCTCCACGGGGCTCGGGATGGCGTTGGCAGCAGCGTGAGCATCTCTCACTTGTGCTGACAGGAGAGATGCCTCAGGCTCTGGGTGGCCTTTTTTTCAAGGCAACATCCCCAGAATAAGACCATCAAAACCAGATAAAGCTCGTTTCGGAATGGCACTGGAAAAAGGCAGGACAACCAAACTGCAGGAAGGAGCAGCAGCCCAGGCTTGCAGGGATCTCCTCCTCATTCCCAAACCTGCCTCCCAGCCTGGGGGGCAGCCCCTGGAGCCACAGGTGCCCACCCCAGCACCTGCTGCTGGGGGCTCTGCCAGCGAGTTCCCCCTCCCCTTGCACGGCTGGAAACTGGGCATCTATCCACTGCTGTTTGCTGCAGCTGAGCAGCCCCCGCGCTAACCCCGCACCCTGCGGCTCATGCTGCGGGTTGCTCGGGGAAAAGCAGCTGCGGGGAGGCTTGTTCTGGCAAACGCTCTT
>NW_009951820.1:196140-196652 GCF_000747805.2 Chaetura pelagica | reverse complement strand
GTCCCGGCTGAGCTTGTTCAGCTTTCGGGCTTCGTCCAACGGGCTCGTTACATCTTCAGAGAGCTGACTGCTTGGGATCCAACACAGATATCTGCACAAGCCGGAGGGGAGGCAGGGAAAGGATGGAGGGGGGGGAGGAGGAGAAAGCTAAACTAAATAAATTCATTAAACAAATAAATAGGGAGAGAAAGAACAGAGGGGAAATAAACGGGAACTACCAGCAGCCCTGCCTGCCCGAGCGCTCATTAGCAGCGGGAGAGGAGAGGAGGGACGAGGCTCGGTGTCTGGGGCTGTCATCCTTCATCCTGACGAGCACTTAGGGAGTCGCGACCCCTTTCAGCATCTCCGCACAGACCATCAGCCCCGCGCATCGGTCACTGCCGCTCCCTGCGGCGGTGCCAGGGGATGTTACACGTCCCGGGGGGTTCCCAGCGCTCCCTCCTGCCCGCGGGACGGGCAGGGAAGAGCGAGAGGGGCTGAGCCCCCCCGAGGGATGCCCGCCGCTCCCGGGG
>NW_009951820.1:192314-194374 GCF_000747805.2 Chaetura pelagica | reverse complement strand
GGACCAGGATCAATCCTGGCCCCCCATCCATGGCAGCCTGCATCCCTGCCCTCATCGCCCCGCATCCCTGCCCTCATCACCCTGCATCCCTGCCCTCATCACCCCGCATCCCTGCCCTCATCACCCCGCATCCCTGCCCTCATCACCCCGCATCCCTGCCCTCATCACCTGCCCTCATCACCCTGCATCCCTGCCCTCATCACCCCGCATCCCCGTCACCCCGGGATGCTGCGACTCTCCTGCCAGGAGGGGTCCCAGGGCAGGACACGGGTGCCAGTGGCCTCTCTGGGTGAGCAACAGCTCCGAGCACACGGAAATGCCTCTGGGTTTTCTCTGCAAACATCTCGTTGCCGGGAACTCGTGTTCCTCCGGACTGTTTGCTCCTTGTCAACAAGGAGGAAATGTGGCCGGTGCTTCAACACCTCGAGAGCAAACACTGGGCAGTTATTTAAGCAAAGAAAAGCAAACACATCTCTCACAGAAACACGGAGTTAGCCATGCTGCACTCCTTGGTTCATGCCCTGTTTTAGGGAGCTTCTGCACATTGGGGGTCCCAGCCAGTGGGCAGTGTCACCCCAGGGCCACCCAGCTTTGGGGCCACTGCTGCTACGGGTCAGGCTTTCAGCTTTTATTTATTTATTTCCCTGTTTTTACTTGGCAGACACTGAATCTCCCAATTCCATAGAGGTATATCAGTTACACTCTAAGTCAAATTTATTCTTTCCTATGTATTCCCTATATTCCTGTTAGTTACTGCATTATTTAATGGAATTGATGATGTAATTAAGCTACAGGCAGACATGAACAACCAGAACCATTAGGGCGGTTTAGGATCCTTCACTGCCCTGTTCCTGCTGTTACAGCTTCTCTTTTCATCCCAATGGCTGCAGCCAGTTGGTGCAAACCACACACCTCAGGCACCCGGAGCAGCCCTGGGTGCAACATCCCATCACCCTTCACTTGGGCCTCTCTGCAGTTCTGCAGGGTGGCAGTTACCCATCTCACTCAGAATACGATCTCCTCGAGAGCATTTTGGGGGTTTTAACACAGAAATCACCACGCTGGCTTCTCAATGAAGCCCCACTGATAGCAACAAACCAGAAGGGCTCCAACCTCCTCACACAGCTTTAAGCAGGATGCACAAGCCTCAGGTTTCATAACCCATGAATAAATACCACATCTTACTCCTGGAAGCGGGAACAAGAGGAGAAATTTGGGACACTTTGCAAATTACTCCACAGACAAGGCAATGTACTTCATTCTTAAAGTGCATCAGCTCCGTGAGCTCCTCTAACGAGCACACTTCACTCCCCTGTCCCTGGCATCCAGGGAAGCTATCCCAGCACAGCAGGGAGGCAGTAAATGGCTCATAGTCCTTCCTTTACAGAAATTCTCTCTTCCCCCCCAGAAGGAAATCTCTGCTGACCCCTCCGCTCCTTATCCCCTGGTGGAGGGAAGTGCAAAACCCCAGACATGGGGAGGAGCACTCGCCCCTCATCCCTCGGGTAAAACAAATGCATCACCAAGGGGTTTCCAGCCTGCCTGGCCCGGGTGCATCCCTCCTCCTGGGCCGTGCAGCAATCCCCCCTGCTACCCCATTTGCCTCGGCACCTTCGGTCCCCCCAGGCACGGGGCAAACAACCCAGCACAGAAACACTTGCCTGCTGACAGCACTGGGAGGGCAGAGTTGGGGCTTTGCAAGCCAAGATGTCCATCTGGAGCAGAGGCTGGAAAGCAGGGTCGTGGGTCCATGTCCAGGCTCCGGGCAGGCAGCAGCTCCTCCTGCCCTGCTCCCAGGGCTGGCACCAGCAGCTCCTGCCCTGCTCCCAGGGCTGGCACCAGCTCCGTGCCCAGCCCGAGCCTCCCAAGGGCTGGGAGGGGCGAGGTGAGGCTGCAGTAAGAGCTGCCATCGCCTGAGAGATTGTTTCCTGTGCCTTATCCAGCCAGAGACATCAACGGCCAGGATCTTATCATGCAGTAATTACCAGGCCTAGATTTGTACTAATTGGCTCTCTGGAATAAAGTTACCTCCAGTCTGTGAGTTGTGGGTGCTCAGCAGG